>NC_080786.1:74259642-74424642 GCF_028018385.1 Neofelis nebulosa
CAGGCACGATTATGAACGAGGCAGAGCCTTTCTTCGACATTTGCCACCTCCCCTCTTCTTCTCCACCCAACTCCCTGAAGCCCACCACCTGCCTCTCTCCCTTTCTCTCTCAATCTCACTCAAGTTTCCAAGGTGATTAGTCTGCTCGTCTTTGAAACACTTATCAAGTAAAAGCGCAGCTGGTTTAAGTTTCTGGTGGAAAAGGCTAAAAAATGAAGCATGGCTCCGCAGAAGAGTACAAGCTTTGGAACCTGACATCCCCCAATATCGGGCGTAAGCACTTGTGACCTGGAACAAATTATTTAAATCCTCTGAGCTTCATTTGCCTCCTTCAGCAAGTTCCTTGAACTCTAATGGCCCTCAGTTGCTTCTCTGGTCAAATTAAGATATTAATACTTACCTGGCAGGGGTCTTTCAAATATTGTATAAAAAATGATTAGGCAACACACGCAGACACTCAAAGCATGATGGTTATTCATACATTCTTTAAAGAAGGTTCTTGTAGAGATACAATAACTTTTCCAAACACGTCTCTCGCCAGTGGTGGAAATTCAAGGCATGCTAACAAGCAAATAGTGGAAATGTTTGAGGGCTGAGAGCCATGAGCTTTCAGTGTCCCACAAGCACCTGGGAGGTGGCCATCCATCCAACCCACAGGTCATGGGATAAATGAGGAATTCTAAGTCCCCAGCTCCGCCAGCGGTATTAGCATGGGAATCTGGGGAAGTTTCTAATCTTCTTGCCTTAATTTCCTCCTGCTTAATATGCATCCTGATATCACATCCCCTGACAGGGTGATTTTGACTAATGTACAGCCGCGCCTGCAACTCCTTGGTTTTCGGGGAGCTGTAAAAGCTAGAAGTATTACTATTCATTTCAAGGTTCCTGTATCTGCTGTGAAACTCAAAGAAGTGGAGTTCTTTCCCCCACTTTCCTTGTAATATTTAGTTTCTTTGAGTTGCTTCATCAGAAGAAATACTGAGTTCTCCATTTCCCTGGCTCGCTTTCCCACTGACGAGGGCGATGTTAACATCGAATCCTGAATCACGGCTAGATCAATATTATAGCAGCTGTTAGAGAAGGGCACCGGCCCTAGAACACAAACACACTTTCTTTTCCAAGAAAGGCTGTAGTTCCCCTAGTGTTAACTTCCCCTTGTTCCTCTCCATGCCTCCCCCACTCCCTCCCCTCCTGCCACCAGCGCGACCCAGATCACATTAGAGTCCCAGAGCACAGGGAACAGTTCTCGTCTATCCATCACCAAGGAGGCAGACGGGACGGGGGGAACAACAAGTCATTTGTACCTGATGAGGAGGACACTCCTGGGAAACAAACAGATGAGCCACCCCATGAATCTGAGCCATTCTCCGCGGTAAACAGAACTGCATGAGAAACCACCAGTTATCTCCAGCATCGCCCTCACCTCTCTCACTGCCCTTCTGGCAGGCGGGTGGGGGACATGAAACTGTAGCTTGCACCAATATCTGATTCTGAGAAAGTTAACCCTCGCAAAGGTGATTTTCTTTTCCCTCGGTCTCCTGGAGTTGAATAACCACCCATTTCTATTACCTTTTTGTCAATTATGTTTTTCCTTTTCCATAGGAAAGTGTCAAAACTAACTTTCAGAGTTTGACCTAGTGTTTGGGTAGGCAATGTCAGCTTTTACATAACCAAATTAGTGCACAGTAAAGTGGAAGCGGAACATATACTTCAAAACATGTTTAGGATACTTTTCTTAAAACAACAAAACGAAACAAAACCGATGCTTCCATGACATATTACAAGGCAGTTGGAACGTTGGCTGGGTCCTCCACAAGCGTTCTAGGACACCCAGTGGGGGACAGAGTATGTTACCACAAACCACTGTAGTTTATTGTGAATACTGTCATTATCTCCTAATTCCACAGATTGTGATGGTGAATATTCAGCAATTCTGATGATAGCCAAAGAATTGGGTTTGCAGGTCAGGCAGCCTGCCCCAGTGGTTAGAAAACACACACTGGGCAAGGGTGCCTCAAAGGAAAATGATACGTGTGATATCAATAAAACAAAAAGCTAGAAGGTAAGTGAAATGGTAGGTGAGGATTCACAGACAGATTTTTAAGAAAAGGTAAGCTTGGCATGCCAAGGCAGCATAAAACCCAATTTCTACCCAGTTTCTACAGTTTTTAAATATATATTCTTTAAAGAAATGTAAATCCATGCTTGAACTTTGTGCAATGTGGGCAAACATAACACAATTCTAGGGACTGTTTTTTTCTCCTGCATTTCACTTATGCTCATCCAAAACATGCCATTGGAAGATCACATACGATAAAGTTTCTTTAATCCAACATGGACCTAAATCATTAGCCGAAACATTACTGATGTACCCCAAGAGCATAGCACAGAGTTAGTCCCTTTGTGTCCACTCTCTTGAAGCCAAACATATGACCTCGTCTTCTTTGGTAAGTTTTATCATCTGTTTTTTCTTGTCCCATGAAGGAAGATGATCAAGGAAAGATTAGGACACATGAATCCAATTAATACAAAACAGAGCAAATCCCTTACAGCAACCACAGAGAAAAACGAACAAGAGACATCAGTCACCAACTTCTTCTGAAACAATATGAGTTGCTCCTATGTTAGTCTTTGAAAAGTCATTAATAATTGCACTGTACATTCAATCAACTATCAGATATTAACACCAACAAGATCAGGAAAAAAGGAGGGAAAATGAACTAACCACTCTTAGACATCTATGCAAAAGTAGTATCATTGCATGTATCATTTTACTTAATTTGCATAGCACTCTTTAAGTGAGGCATTATGTAGACAAGGAAACTGAGGCACAGGAAAGTTAAGTTACTCGTCTTTTCAGATTTCTATTATGTTTAAAAGTTTTGGCAAAACTCAGAAAGCTAGAAACCCTAACTAAAAGGCATCATTTAGGATTTTTGTATTCCCTGAGTATCCTTATAGTTAATGAGTTGAAAGCTCATCCTATGGTTCTTCAGAGAATGGATTGTAAGTTCTTCTACAAGCTCTCAAAACATTGAATGTCAGGAGTTCTAAAGAGTGTTCACTGGGCTGGACAGTTTCAGCACAAGATTACGTGAGAGAGTAACTCTCCCATGGCAGTACATGTTCACTCCCCTTCTCAGGTGTATCGTCTTCAGAAGAAGGGTTCAGGGGAACGAGTGCAGCAATCACTTTAAAGAGGTTCTGTACATGGAGAGACTGCAGAGACAGGTTATAGGGAACTTATCACTGAAGGAAATATAACCATCAGAAGACAAATGAGCACTGGTGGTAGAGGAAAAGCCTCAGACCTGGAGTCAGGAAAATTGGGTTCAAGCCCATTTTGTCTATTAACTCGCTGTGTGTCTTAGGCAAATCACTCTACTTCCCTGAGCCTATATTTCTCCTCTTTTCTCTGCCATTTCCTCCTCTGTGAAAAAGGGAATCGAGCCCTAGGAGATCATTGCCAAGATCACTTCCAGTTCCAACCTACTATTACCTCTTGACATATTGCCAAGTCCTGACTCAGCTCCTTATGCTGCGGTGGTTTAGGACAGAGGTCCTCAAACTTAGCAGTGTGTCAGAATCTCCTGGGGGCCATGTGCAAACTCAGATTGCCCACCCCCACTTCTGGAATTTCTGAAAGAGTACATTTGGGGTGAGGCCCTTGACTTTACATTCTAATGAGTTTTCAGGTGATGTTGATGCTACTAGTCCAGGGACCACATTTTGAGAACTGTTGGTTTGGGATTTTAAATGTTTTTGGTGAAAGAAAGATACAGGTAAGTACTTATCAAGGTCAGTTCATTTACTAGGCTATAATCTGCACTTAACCTAAAATGCTCTAAAACATATCAGACTGGATGATAGATCTAGGGGAGACCCTCAAATTAGGAAGGAACATGTTTTCCTATATTCTAAAGAGGTATCCTGTAAAAAAGGTGGGTGGCCATCTTTTTCTTACACATATCTTTCTGGACATGTTCTACCATTTTTGAGACTGTTAAAAAGTGGACAAAATAGCCCTCGTGCAGAGGTGGGGTGGGCACATTCAAGCACTTGCTTCTGAGTTTGGGGAAACATAAGCCAAATCTTTCCTTCTCTAGACTCTAATCTAGATCAGTGACCTATCAGAGCCACATTCCTGAAAGTGTAACACAATGGAATCAGACTGCCTAGTTTTCATGCCCTAATACTTGGCAGCTCTTCAACCATTACCTTCCCACACCTCTTTCTCTCACCTGTAAAAATAAGAATGAATGCCTCGTAGCATTTCCCTGAGGATTGAATACTACATGTCAAGTGTTTGGAATGTCTGGCACATAGTAAGTGCTCAATAAAAGCTGAGCTGTTATTTCACCTCTTGCCAGAAATAAATATAGTTTATATATACACATATATATATGTGTGTGTGTGTGTATATATATATACATAGTATATATATATACAAACTATATATATATATATATACACACATATATATAGCTTATATATACACATATATATATGTGTGTGTGTATTATATATATATATATATGTATATTCTCCATCTCTTGACAAATAAAAGTATATAATACAATATTTAAGGAAGACGATTTGAAGGCTGTGCCTTCAATGTGATGTTCCCATACATTTCTTTAAATCAAGCAGCCATTGTCACAAGGCTACATGTTTAGATCACACTTTGTTTTTTGGGGTGGAGAGTTCTTTGGACAATTGATTTCATTAGATTTCACGTGACCAAAGCCATGTACCAAGGGTCATCATGAGAAGTAATTAAATGAAACTAACCGGGATAGAGATGAGAAATGCCATTTTTACTGCACCTTGCCTTTGGATACACCGGAGGAATTTCTCCTGAGCCAGGTTTGTTATTCCTGAGCCCAGTAAGCTCAGAGCTAAACCTGTGCCTGTCTCTAGTCCTAAACTGGATACAATAGCAAGTGGTTTTATTTCCATATCCATATCTTCCTTCTATCTTGATTTGCCCCCTCTTTATTTTATCCTTTAGAATTGCATGTATGTCATAAGCCCCTTAAAATATATTAGGGAAGAAGTCTGAGTATAAATGAGTAAATAAACAGATTAAATGATTCAAATTATGGGAGGCTACAGAGAATTATCATATTTCAGTAATATAGTTTCTGGGGTGTCTGGGTGACTTAGTCGGTTAAGTGACTGACTCTTGATTTCGACTCAGGTCATGATCTCATGGTCATGAGATTGAGCCCTGTGTAGGGCTCTGCACTGGGCATGGAGACTGCTTAAGATTCCCTCTCTTCCTCTCTCTCTACCCCTCCTCCACTCATGCTCTCTCTCTCTCTGTCCCTCTCTGTTCTCTCTCTTCCTCTAAAAAAATTGTAATATAGTTTCTGGTGAGACAATATCCTTTTAACTTGATTTCCATTCAATAGAACATATTTCCATTTAATAAATACTTTTATAATCATTCTTCCATATTTTTTCTTAAAGAGAACTTTTGGAAGATTGCAGATTTGAGGTACTGGAATATTTAATAAAAAAAAACACTTCGTAAAATAGCACACATATCACATAAATCCCATCCAGTCCCTGGAAACATGTATATGCCTCGGTGCTGCAGGGCCTGTGTTCTTGCTGGGAGAGAAGGGACGGATTGATGGTCAGCCCTGTGGCCAGTGTAGGAGGGGGGATCATTTAAGGAAACCTGTGGTGAACCATTTCTACAAAGTAAAACATCCTTTGGCAATGTGAATGTGCACCTTGCCTCTGACCACAGCACTTCAGCCTGCCACATGAAAATAGTTTTCAAAGTCTAGATTTTGTACCTGAGGTTTTCTCAAAGTGGGTCCCACCATTTTAAATCAGGCAAGCGCAAAAGCCTCTGCCTTCCAGGTGATGCCAAAATTTCTTTTTGTAAGACGTTGTTTCATTACATGGCATGATTCAATCACTGTCCATGAAGTAATAATCCTTCTGTGAATTAACGAGGACAAAGCCCTTCAGTGAACTTTCAGATTGTCCCATCTGACTAGGAGACTCATGGGCCCCTCTCCTGAGGGCCATGAAACTGCTGGCACCGGGCAGTGTTGTCCCCTCCTCAGACTCGGGTCCCTGCCCACAAGTCCAGGCATGACAGGTGTGGCTGGGCACTGAATAGGGTACTGACTGCAAAAGCTCCCTGCTGGGGCCACACGGAGGGGCGGGGCGGGGGGGGGGGGAGGTGCTGCTTATCTCAGCAGATTCCCCTCAACCTGGCTCCCCATCCCTCTTCTGCGAGTGAGTGAGCTTGACTTCTTTGTGACTTTGTGGGTGGGAGGGTCCCTGGGAACTTTTTTTTCCCATTCTTTCCAAATTTCTCATCTTTTAGGATCAACATCTCCTTCCTCCTTACCTTTATATAGGATTTTCTTTCCAGCTGGTCCACTGCCCACTGCCCTTTCTCACAAGAGTAAAACAAACTTTTCGTCTTCAGAGATCTCAGTTCAGTTTGAGCAGAAAGATTAGACTGCCTACAAAAGATGTCTTTGATCCTGGAATTCTTACCACACTCTCAGATTTGTTTTAATTAAAAGGTATAACTTAAAATTTTTTATGTTGACTGATCCACCTTCGTGTCATTAATAAGAGGCTAACGATGTACCTCTTGAGAAATGCAATAGGAAGGACATAGAGTCATCTGTTTTCTCTCTTTACTGGGATATTATTTATATACTGTAAAACTCAAGGTAGTTCCATGCGTTTCAAAATATACGTACACCAAGTTACTATTCCCAAATCAAGATATAGAACTTTTCCATCATCCCAGAAAGTTCCTTCATGCTGTTTTATAGTTAATCAATTTTCCCTGTGCCCCAAATCAAATACTGTTTCAATTTCCAACATCATAGATTAATTTTGCAGGTTCTTGAGCTTCAAATAAATAGGATCACATAGTGTGCACCCTTTTGCAGCTGGCTTCTCTCTCTCAGTACACTGCTTTAAAATTTTATCCCTACTGATGTTTGTGTCACTGGTTAATTCCTTTTTAATGCTAAGTAGTATTCCACAGTATGGATATTTTGCATTTTGTTTCTCTACTCTTCTTTTGATGGGTATATGGATTGTTTCCAATTTGGCATTATGGTAAATAAAGCTATTATGAAATTCTCATAACAAGACCTTTTTTTGTGTGGCCATGTGTTTTTACTTTTCTTGGATATAGATGTAGGAGGGGAACTGTTAGGTTTCTATGAACTATTCTTGCCAAAATATGTTTAACTTGAGTCTAATCAGAACTTTAGGCAAAACTTCCAGTTTACAGGAAACAAGGAATAGAAGAAAAAGTTAAACCATCATTGGAAAACAATATGACATTCTACAGGACAACTGGCCTGTAGTTATGTGAAAAACGTGCCATGTAAAAACGATGTATGTTGGTGGGGGGAGTGGATGGGTGGTATTGGTTTGAATTACAATAAATAAAGAGGCAGAACAGCCAAATGTAATGTGTGGTCTTAATGGGATCCTGGTTTAAACAAATCCAGCCATAAATTATACATTGAGTAAATTGAGCATGAATTGGGGTTTAGGCAATATTAGGAGATATTTAATTATATTAGTTGTGATACTGGTATTCTGGTTATACCAAAAGGTCTTATTTTTTACAGATGCATACTGAAGCATTTAGAGGTAAAATGTCATATCTGTAATTTATGTTGAAGGACTTCAGCAAAAACAAAGTATATGAAGTAAATATAGCAAAAATGTGAAAAAGTAGATCTAAGTGATGGCTGCATGGATGTATGTTAGATGGTTCTCTCTTAGTTTACTATGTGTTTGACAATCTTCATAATAAAAGAGGAAAATTATTTTAATGAGTAATAGCAATTCAGGTTTTTTAATATCCATCTTGTTTTAATTCATAGAGAATAGGCCCTTTTATTTCTTCACTACATTCCTCCAAGCTTAAGTTAGGGGATGGCAAAATCGAGAGCCAGTGGGGTTGTCGTAACATCTGAAAAGTTTACATTTAACAAATGCACAATTTGTATTATCAACATAGTTAGCATTTCCTTACCCCGGATCATTCTCCAGTGCAGAGTAACAAGTTGTGAAGCAGAGACAGGATCATAGATTTAGACTCTAATTCGCCCAGCTCTTTGCAAACGTTGCAGGAATTTCAACCATTAAGAATTTTCAAGACATCTCTCCCTGTCTTTCCAACATGTTTCGACACAACAGAAAGTTTATTTTACACGAGCAATTTCGGTTCACAATTTTCTAATTATGAGTATCAGAGTTTCACCTTCCACCACCCCAGTGATTCATAGCGTCCTTGTGGGCTAAGTTAAACTGTGTATTGTCTAGTTAAATGATCTGAAGTTTTGTATGAACATCACAACTTTTCGTTTCTCCGTTTATCAAGAAAGTCTCCCTTGCTCCCCTCAGCGTGGTAGCATTGCAAGGTAGCCTTCTGTTCTCTTCATCGGCTGGTTCCCCCTCTTTTCCCCAAATATATTAACACTGTTTCACTACATTGTGCTATTTTAAATTCAGAAAATTACATGGTCAAAGACAGTACGACTCTTACCCATATAGTGCCTTTCTGTTTGTTGAAGAGATGCACTTACTAGAAGTTAAAACGATAGGCATATGGAGGAAGAGCATGGTTTAAGATAAGCACTGATTAAGAAAAGCAGGGGTGCCTGGGTGGCTTAGTTGGTTAAGCCACCGACTCTAGATTCCGGCTCAGGTCATGATCTCACGGTTTGTAAGATTGAGCCCCATGTTGGGCTCTGAGATGACAGTGTGAAGCCTGCTTGGAATTCTCTCTCTCCTTCTCTTTCTGCCCCTCCTCTGCATGCATACACCCTCTCTCTCTCTCTCTAAATAAATAAATAAATAAACTTAAAAAAAACCATTGTGCACAGTCTCAGTGGGCAACAGAACAGGTGGCAATAGAATAGGTGGGCATGGCAGGGCATAGAACAGAATGTGTAGCAAAAAGGATGAATTTGGGATTCAAAAGACATGAACTAAGAGCTTTTTCATTAGCTGCTGTGTGACCTTGGGCAACCCATTAAACCTTCCCGAACCTCAGTTTCCTCAAATGCTTACTGGGGAGTTCAAAGCAAACAACCTCCAAGATCATATTGGTTTTAATATTTAATATTTAGTAACTAAAAAATGAACAGATCTGTTGAATTTCTTTGAACAGCAAAGGGTCCATCAACAAACTGGGGAAATTAATCAGGGAGTAAGACTATAGCAAGTCAAATGCATTTCTGCTGAAGCACAGGGATAAAAACGGGATCGACCAATTCACATTCAGTTGTATCATCAGACATGCTATGTAGCTGCTTGATGTATCATCAAGCTGCCTCCAAAGGGTGCTTTCATCTCTCATCTATTTGTGTTCACTAATACTTTCTCATTGTCCTTAGTTTCCCCCCACTTATTATCTTTCTTTCGTTCTTTCTTTTTCTTTTTTTTTTTCTACTTAAAACAGACACAACAGATTAAGGATGTAAAGTTGAATAGTATAGAGCATTAGTCAAAACAGACTTTTGAAATGGCACACAATAGTCCCCCAAGGTGGTTTGTTTTATTCCCTTTCAGAGCTGGGCTTCTCCCTCACTCCACCTTTCCTGTCTTAGTCAGGTTTTGTACCAACCAACTCCCCTCAGCCTGGACCAGGTAAGGTCAGCTGGAGGTGAAACCCTGGTGAGGTGATGGGAAAGGAAGGGTGCCGCCCAGCTCCGTGGTGGGGCTCTTGTGCGATCATTTAGAGGTCATGGTTTTACCTCAGCAGATTTTCATAGGTTCCTTCATTAAAAATTAAGATTCAACTACATAACAAAACAGATTGGCAGGCTGCTGGAAATTGTTATAAATAATTTATCAACTCGTCCATTCTTATTTCTTCCAAATACTATCGTTGTTATTTTTAGCACAAAAGAAATCATATCTAACTATTGAGCTCAGTGGAGATGGGATAAAAATGCCACCGAGTATAGCACTTAACCAAATTAAGGGAAAATGTGTCAATTATTTTTATATCTTATTATACTGAAGAATGATAGACAATATATGAGAGAATTTAGTGGTGTGAACTTAAGAGGAAAATGTTACTTGAATTAGGAGAAAGCAGACTAGCGAAGCCCTGATGCTGAGAAAAAGCTTTTCCTATCACATGGCCATATTGGCTAAAACGGATGATCCCTAAATTATCTGACTTAATTCAGCCAACATGATGTGAGTACCTCTTATGGAGTATAAAATAAGTGAGTCAAGTTCTTCTCCATAAAGACCTCTCAGTTTGGCAGATATTGTTGAAGAAATTGGTTGGTTGGCATACAAATCGCACAGTCCCATCACAGTGATGAAATCAGTGTGAAAGGTTAGATCACAGCAAAATCACTTAATGTTACTGTAGCTTGTCTACAATTCTCAGAGTTCTTGAGACGCCACACACCATGCACAACTTTGTTTCCGTAAGAAAGGGGAATTCCTGGGGTGCTGGGTGGCTCTGTCAGGTAAACATCTGACTTCGGCTCAGGTCATGATCTCCTGGTTCGTGAGCTCAGGCCCCACATCAGGCTCTCTGCTGCCAGCTTGGAGCCTGCTTTGGATGCTCTGTTCCACCGCCCCCCCCCCACCCCACCCCCTGACCTGTTTCCCTGCTCACGCTTTCTCTCTCAAAAACAAATAAACATCGGGGTGCCAGAGTGGCTCAGTCAGTTAAGCGTTAGACTTCAGCTTGGGTCATGATCTCAGTGTTCATGAGTTTGAGCCCTGCATCTGGCTCAGTGCTGACAGCTCAGAGCCTGAAGCCTGCTTTGGATTCTGTGTCTCCCTCTCTCTCTCTGCCCCTCCCCTCTTGCACTCTGTCTGTTTCTCTCTCTCTCTCTCAAAAATAAATGAATATTTAAAAAAATAATAAAAATTTTATAAATAAATAAATAAACAAACAAACAAACAAACATTTTTAAAAAAGAAAGGAAGATTCTTTCTTTCAGCTAAGGGCAAAAGGAAACTTCTTCTCCACCTCTTTTTCCAGTACAAGTGTGAGGATAGAACAGTAGTTGAAACCAGAGCTAAAGGAAAGGGAGAAAAATGAGATGGGCTTGGGCCAGCATGAATTCACGATGATTGTGGTGGCAAGGCTGAGTGGGTGAAGTTGGGTCACAAAGAGAAGTCAGTCAGTAGGATTGGTTATGTAGGAATAGCCCATGGTTCCTTAAGCACTGGAGAAGGGTTTGAAGGTGTTACTTTAAAAAAAAACAAAAAGCACTTGTCAGGCTCGGTCCCTCCCCATAGAATAGTGACAACTCCACTCTTTCTCAAATTCTGAGTGTCTTTATAAAGGTGTGTCTTTTGTGTGCTCTAGAATACAGGCCTCTTGGTTACCAGAGGCTGTCTGCCCTGTGTGGTCTCAGAGGTTATCGGACATGTCCCAGGGCACCGGGTCAACACCTCAGTCACTGTAGTTCTCTTCGGCTTCTATTGCCAGCCACAGGGGTCTCGGGTCACACTAGGGAAGTCATCAGTTCTTTCTGATGTGTAGCAAAACTTCTAATGCTTTACCTTAGCTTTTAGTCGTCTCTGAACTATAGAGGAAAAGATACCAAGCCTCCTCCCCGACTTCATTACACTCTGTTAGTGGCTCACAAAGCAGTTCTGATGTGCATTTCTTAGTATTATTTGTAATTTAGCTATATGGAGTGTCATCAGGAGGCCATGGCCGAGAACTATCTGAGTAAGACATGGAATGATGCACTATTGCTATTGGGCTCAGTCTGTGAAGTCTATTCCCTTGGCTGGTGAAGTTTCTTCCCATGAAGTTTCACACTCTCTCCTACTAAGAGATCTCTGATGGCCTGTCTTGCCAACCTTCTAGACCATGTCTGAATTTGCAGTGGTATATAGCTGAAGTCCTTGTTTTAGGACCCTTGTTTAAAATGCACTATTTATGCGTTGGTGTTCATAAGTCAGGGACTTTCTCCGTACAAATATTTCGTATAAGAATAACGGTGTTCAGAACATAAGCTGAATTAGAAATTGGTGTTTTTGCTTATTAATATACAGTCATGTTATAAATAGCGCAGAGCACAACTTTATGAAGGTGTTCCAGTTTTCTGTTCTTGCAACTACTTCTCTCTAAGTCTTACTTAAGAGAATAGAATAGATCATTTGAGGGACACTTGGAAAGCATGGAAAAACCAAGAGGGTTTCTAGAGTGTCATACAGTATAACAAGGAGTAGATGGGGCGCCAAGCTAAACCAGCCTACAGCCGACTGGCACCATGGGCGACACGGGGGACTGTGTATATACAGTTGCTTTAGCACTGGTCATAATAACTAGCATTGCCACAGTACTTGCAGCTAATGAAATACCAGCACTTTTGTTATCTCATTTAATCCTCACAATGACCCAGTGAAGTGACTTATTATTATTCCCAGTTGACAGATAAAAAATTGAGGTTTAGGAAGACCAAGCCATCTGTCTCAGATTTTCACAAGTAGGAAGGAAAGCTAAGACCTGAACCCAGTTTTTCTAAGTTTAAATTCTTTGCACATGTATTGTTTTGATGTTCATTCTTGGACATTTACTCCACAGTCTTCGCCAAGGGTCTACTGCTTAGTGCCAGTCACTGTTCTAGAACTTTAGGAGAGGGCCATATAAAGATTAGGAGAGGGCTATATAAGGACAAATATGCTCAGGGATTTCTTTTTTTTTGAGAGAGAGAGAGAGTGCAGAGGAGGGGCAGAGAGAGAGGAAGAGGAGAATCTTAAGCAGGTTCCACACACAGCGCAGAGCCTGACATGGGGCTTGATCTCACTACTGCGAGATCATGATCTGAGCTGAAATCAAAAGTCAGACGCTTAACCAACTGAGCCACCCAGGCACCACATGGAAATTCTTTTTTTTAACTTAACTTTTTATTTTGGAGGAATTACAGGTTCATGGGATGTTGCAAAATAATAGCTCAGGGAACTTTTAATCAGAGAAAATAAAGCTTATCTATAGTCATCTTCAACAATGCAATGCAGAACATGTTCTTGTTTTATGTTAATTAAAGGGGTCTGGAAGTGGGCATGGTTGATCATATTTAGGTAAGTGGGCAAGACATTGTGGAAGAGGTGGCATTTGGACTGACCTAGAAAAGAGAGTATGATTTCTATAAGCAGGCAAGACACAGGTGGGAAAGGAAAAGCATTCTAGAGTCAAACGCTAATTCAGGCAAAGATGGAGAGATGGGAAAGCACGGGCAGGTTGGGGAAAATAGCGAACATCCAAGGGGAAGGAGAAAAAAAAGTACATTTTAATAAACTCAAGTGCCACGCTATTCTCTATGGTATGTTCTGTTTCAAGGTCAAATTGAATGGAGAGAGATGGACTTAGCTCCTTTTTTTTGAACATCCACAGGGCGGGCCCAGAACTGTCAGGGCTAAGAAAGTCAGAGCTTTTTATTTCTCTGGTACAGTAATCCAAAAGGACTTTTATTTGTAGAGTGAAGAAGGTATTCTCAAAGTTTTCCTTAGAAAAGTAATACAAGAAGACTGAATAGATATTTAGGAAACTTAGTAAAAAATGGGGCTCCAAAAGGCTGGATCTCCATTGCCTAACTTAACCAGGTATGTTAGTCCGTCGATCTCTCTGCCTATCCCAACCTGTTCTAAACAAACTTAAGTTCTTATAGTGTGCATACCATTCATCAAGATAGCTTAAATTAAACACAAGAAAATTATGCCAAGTATACTTGTCATAAGGATATTGTGCAGAGATTTGTTTCCCTATTGCTGAAAATCCTTTCCAAGGGCAGCAGCTATGTCAGACATTTCTCTCAGGTCTCAATATTCATATTTTTATTCTTTGAGAAATTGGCTTTGCTTTCACATATATACTGGTCCTTATAACAATCAGGGTTTTCTTCTCGTCATTGGCTGTTAGAAACACCAGAGCCAAATTTGTACCTTTTGGAAATACATCGGATCACATGGCTTGAATTTTGGGCATCAACCTCACTTCTGTCTCGATAGCCACGAGAAATATTTCGCCCTCTAATCAATCTAAAGTTGACAGATATTAAAAGATTCTAACTGGCTTCTGAAGGTTTTTCCTTCAGAAAATTTGCAAGAGTGTTTTCAAGCAGGACAAATATAATTTCACTAAGAAAATAGAATTTGGATATTTCTACTATGAAATGAGTCAGAAGTGGCAAATCCATTGTGTCCCTTTTTAAAAAGAATCAGTCTTTTTGAATATTCTCCAACAATTCCCCACCCACACCTCTATTCCACCCTGAACAGTCTTCAAGTGAACATCTGAGTGATCATAATTATGCCAGTCTTTTCAGGCACCTTTATACAGGCAACACCACTGTCAGGCGGACTGTCCTTCATGAGATATATTTGACATATACGTTATATAGTATGGGCCAAAATAATACCTGGCTCAGAGTAGGTGCTCCGTAAGTAACTGTTAGTTGTATTTAATATGTGTGTGTCCACTTATATTGGAGGTCCCCAAATTTGTACTGCAAATTTCAGATATTTATTTATCATTATTCTTAATGTCGTCCTCACCTCTAATATGAGTACAGTTGAACTAGTTATACAGTAAGCAGAAGCTGTCTTGTAATCCAGGTGTACTGTATTTGACATGTTTCAGCCCAGTCTGCTGCTTGGTTAGGGTAGCTACTTATGGGCTCTTCGTAATAAAGTATTTATGGGTCCTCCATCAGGGAAAAGAGCACAGAGCCACAAACACGGATCTCCTGGTCGTTCCACCACCCTGCCTCTTTCAGGGTGTGGAGGAGTGGGAGCTGGGAGCTACAAAAGGCTTCAGCCCCAGCCTCTTCCCTTCACCTGTTCAGCAGGTGGGCCCCAGGTGAGTGCCAGACTCCTGGGTCCACAGAGTCACTCTGTTCTTTTGTTTGATCACCAGTTGCTTTCTCTGCCTGTTTGTTTTTCTGGTTTGGTTTCCTGTCCTGTTCATTAGTCAGTTAGTTCTTCCTTGTTTGTTCTGTGTCTCTTGTGTGTTTCTGCATGTTACCTTGCTTCTTCACACCGGAAGGCTAATGTCCTTTGTTCCTTGTAATTTGCTTTATGGTGGTGGCAGGGAGCTGTTAGACACTTGCGTGTGTGTTTGGTGAACAAGGGAGAAGGTTAAAGACTCACCTGTGAGTATGATCACTTTGTGGGAAATGGTGAAATCCTTGGTAAAGGGGCCATTCTCACCTTTCTTCTTGACCCCTAAGTCCTCAAAGTGATTTCTAAAGAGAAATCTTGGAGATGGGGGATTGACACTCTTAAGTGCTAGCTTGGTTATGCTATGCTTTGTTTTTGTTTTAATTTGTTAACATAACACTTATTATTTTTTTAGCCAGGTAAATAGGTACCTGTGGAGTTCAGAAAGACACACACAACAACAAAGTGGTGTACAAAACTGCTCTCTGCTCTGTATAACTGACTGCAGAAGGAGTGAGAGAGATTTTTGTGGTCCCAGGTGACAAAAATAGAATCATTTGCCACTGGTAAGGACCATCATTTAATTTCTGATCATTTATAGAGTGTAGGGACTAAAATGGGAGGAGATGCTTTTTAAGTTGCATCATACTTTTTAAGTTGCATCATGCTTTTAAGTTGAGCTCATGCTTAAATTTGATTTGAACCCAGGCTGCTGAAATCAGAAAACTTAGCACACAGGAGATTTTTGATTATTTTTAGAGTTTTTCAGTATTTGGAATCATTCTGATGCATTCAGCTAGAATGTACTTTGTATACTCTGAGGAAGAAGCAAATTCATAATTTTGAACATAAAATGTTATTATCAAAGTGCTTAGATGAAACTCCTCTCAGTTGCTATGAATTGCACCCAAAACCTGCTCTGAATCATAAAAAAATCACCTGAGAAAAACATAAATTCCCCACTCCTGGAGATTCTAATGCTATAGTAGGTTTGGGGGTGAGAACAGGAGAGCTATATTTTTAGTGAATACCCTTCTCATTGGAAGGGTCTCATCGCTATCATATAAATTTTGAAAACCCTGCTCTGGAAGCAATGACTAAAAATTTCCAGAAAAATCATAGACCAGTATCTTTTGTTGAAAAAAGTTAAATTTCCTGTATCCTAACTTTTACTAATAAAGATATATGAGGGACTTTATTATAGTTATTGGTTATATTTGAAAGGAACAATTCAATTCCTGCAGCAAGCATTTCTTTCAACACCTCAGTATGCAAAAGATTGATGTAGGCATCAAAGATTAAGTAAATTATAGTTTTGACCCTTGAAGAGTTAATAATCTGATGATGAAAGTGCATTTATTTATTCTGTAATTTTGAAGACGCTTAAATAAAGTTTCACTGACTTATCTATTCGTTAAACCAATACACAGAGAACTTCTGCTCATTGCCAGGCACTGTTCTAAGTGCTGGCACATTGCATGTAAATTAAAACATTTCCTTGTCCTCAAGGAGCAATTTGGAGAAAACCTAGGTGACAGGTGATATTGCAGGCTTCACCTGCTATGATAGAGCAAGTCCAGAGTGCTGTGAGAACACTCAGAGAACACACAGGATCCCTGACCTAGCCAAAGGTGTGTGTGTGTATGTGTGTGTGTGTGTCGGGGTGCATGGGGCTAATCGGAGCCTGATGGACAAATAGAAGTTGCTGAGATGAGAGAGGTAGGGAAATGTGTTTCTAGCAATAAGGCATAATGTGTGGATGCATGTAAGAGAACTGTACATTGGCTGGCATCAAGTAGTTGAATAAGACCAAAGCCATAATGTTCCTTCTACTCAGAAATACTGATCTGCAGTCTTATTCTCATATTCAGGTATTCACCTACTTGGAGAGGGGCCCCAAACAAACCAAACTTTATTTCATCAAAAGAAGTTATCTGTGCACTTGTATGCCAGGATTTAATTCCATATTGGGATTCTGTTGTAAAGCCATTGTTTTGAATGAGAAGTTAGATTTAACATAATCAGATGAATTTAGGAGTTGGGGGGTGACAGGGAGAGACAGAGAAAGGAAGAAAGAAAGAAAGAAAGAAAGAAAGAAAGAAAGAAAGAAAGAAAGAAAGAAAGAAAGAAGAAAGAAAGAAAAGGAAGAAAGAAAGAAAAGGAAGAAAAAAGAAAGAAAGAAAGAAAGAAAGAAAGAAAGAAAGAAAGAAAGAAAAGAAAAAGAAAGAAAGAAAGAAAGAAAGAAAGAAAGAAAGAAAGAAAGAAGAGAGAGAAAGGCAGGCAGGCAGGCACAGACTTTCACATCTCCAAAATTCGAATTGTTTCATTACTTCTGTGACTTAGATGTAGCACTCAAAGTAAGTTTTTCCCACAATCATCAATAATATTATGCAGTTATGTTTTCACATCTGCCTATTGTTGCTAAACAAAGTCGTTTTCTTTTCTTTAACATTTAACAATTCCTATGTAAACTTGTTTTACTAACAAAACCAGTATCACTTTAGCTTCATCCATGTCCACCTTTCTCAGTTTACCTCCTTTATTATTATTTTTTTATTATTTTTTTTTAATTTTTTTTTAATGTTTATTTATTTTTGAGACAGAGGGAGACAGAGCATGAACAGGGGAGGGTCAGAGAGAGAGGGAGACACAGAATCTGAAACAGGCTCCGGGCTCCGAGCTGTCAGCACAGAGCCCGACGCGGGGCTCGAACTCACGGAACGCGAGATCATGACCTGGGCTGAAGTCGGACGCTCAACCGACTGAGCCACCCAGGCGCCCCTCAGTTTACCTCCTTTAAATCATTCATAATTTTTGTTGAAACAAAAGACAATATAAATAAGTGTCTGGATTGTAAATGACTCTAGTACAATTTTAGTCCATTGTTGAAGGACTTACAAAAGAATCTAGTTTTTTAATAATTGTTTTACTGTTTTGCAACATATTGAGGTAATATAATTTTTTTGTATTGGGGAAAAGTGTTTATGAATCAAATCTTTTAATGTATTAAGGGTTTGGAATTACATTTGTGATTATTAATCATAATTTATAGCTGTAAAATATATCCAGAGATACCTGTCTAGAGTTGCCCTGTTCTTGCTAGTTGTACATAATAGACAGTAAATCACCCTTCAGAAGTTAGAGTCAGATAGTCGGGTCTCTCCCAGAAAGCTGCCTCAGGGAAACTCTTAGAAGAATGATGTATTTTTATTTCAATGTCAATCAAATCCTGTTGTAGACAACATCATGTTACTTCCTTTATACAAATCAGACAGAATTCCCACTGTAACAAATTTCTAAACAGAAAATAATAGTAATACATTACTTTGGTTTCTCTTTTCAATCAGAGAATCAATCAAACATTTATTGAAATACTGCAATCAAGGGACAAGATCAAAAAATATTTATTGAGCCCCGTAACTGTTAAGGGGCCCCTATCCTTGAGAATGTTACTATTTAGTGCCTATTTAGTGCTGTAATCAATACACTGAGAAGTGTAGAAGACATTTAAGATGACACCTTATTTTTTAAATGCAAATAATTCTGGTTGAGAAGGTTAAACTAACACACATGGAACTATTATCGAGAAAAATAAACTGGACAAACTGGTTTGAGGATGCTCTAGAGCAGACTATTGCTGTTGAAGTATAAAAAAAAAAAGTGTGGAAACATAGGATGTGGAGCTTGATTATAGAATATCTTGAAAGTTAAAAAGAGATGCTTATTAGCAGTAGGAAGCCTGATATGGGAGCTCCTGAACAGGGAGTGACACAGTGAAATTCCACTTTGGGAAGATTTTTATGCTTTTATTTCCTCCCACCTGTAACTCAATTGGGAGCTAAGTAATAGTATAAATTGTGCATCTCGAAAGTTGTCATCTGATCGAAGTAATGAACTGTGAAATGTGAAACACAGACCCTGCTCCCTGCCTTCAAATAGTGCAGGATTTCATACCTTGGACTCATTTACAGATGGTGAAGCCAATGGCTCATGGGATTTAAGTCTAAATAAAATAGGCCTGAGGTGATTTTGACCTCAGATAAATTTTAATCTAGTGAAGATGGCTGCAATTAGCAATAGTAGCCAAAAACAAGAAACCTGTTTATTTCTGTAATCAGCCTATCCTTTTAAAAACATTAATAAATAGATAAATGTGTGCCAATCCTCCCTAAGTCTTATGCCTTTGGCAGGCATCACCAATTCATCACAGAGTTCTTTCTTTCTGTATTGTGATAGGCATTGCAGTGTTTCTCAAAAGCTCCATAGGAAGTTGTTACCAATCGGTGCCGTTGGCCTTGGAGATAAAAACTGTTAGCTATCCTGTAAACTCTAAGATAATGTTAATAAATTCACCCAATTAGCTGTGCCTACTTACTGCAATATCATTTTTTTAAGCCACAATATTATTATGCCCCTTGGTTTATCATTTAGCAGTAGAAGGAAGAGTTAGATGATTCTCAAGATTCTCTCATATTTAAAAGCAGTCTAATATATCTCAAGAGTGATTTGTGACACCCATGCAGTTCATAGCTCAAGTAAACAAATTCAAGAGATGTAAAAGCACCTCACTGGAAAATTCTAGAATGGAATCTGAAGACAAGGGGCCACAGCCAAGACCCATCTTCTCCTGTCCTTCTAGAATCTACAAAATGATAATTAGAGAAGTATAAAATGCCTGCCGGTCAACAGAATGTTTACTGCTAAAAATGATGATTGTCTAGAATTATTGAGTGTTTACCATATGCTAGATACTCACCTAACAGCCTTCCTAACATGACTTCATGTAATCTTCACTAACTCTGTGCATTGCTATTATATCCCTATTTTACAAATTAGAAAATTTATAAATCAGGAAATTTACAAATCAGGTTCAGAGAGATTAAGTAATTTTTCCAATTTACTATAATTAGATGTTAGAACCATGATTTGAAGTAAAGTTTGTTCTTTGTTTGTTTGTTTTTTATTGAAGTCAAATTGGTATATAACCTTACATTAGTTTCAAGTGTGCCACATAATAATTCAATATTTGCATGTGTTACAAGGTGATCATCAGAGTAAGTCTAGTTACCATCTGAATTGACCCCCTTCACCCATTTCACCCCCCTAATTCCCTTCCCCTATGAAAAACCACCAATCTCTTCTCCATATCTATGAGTTTTGTTTTGTTCGTTCATTTGTTTTGTTTTTAGATTCCATGTAAAAGTGAAATCATATAGTATTTGACTTTCATTGTCTGACTTATTCCACTTAGCATAGTACCCTTAAGTTCTAGCCACATTGTCACAAAAGGCAAGATTTTCTTCTTTTTTATGGCTGAGTAATATTCCATTGTGTATATATACCACATCTTCTTTATCCATTCATCCATTAATGGGCATGTGGGTTGTTTTCCATATCTTGGCATTGGTAAATAGTGCCGCAATGAGCATAGGGGTTCATGCATCTTTTCAAACTACAGGTTTTTTTTTTTTTTCTCCAGATATATACCCAGAAGTGGAATACCTGGATCATTTGGTAGTTTTTGTTTTAAATTCACATTCCCACCAACAATGTATGAGAGTTCTCTCTTTTCCACAACCTCTTCAATGCTTGTTATTTCTTGTCTTTTTGATAATAGCCATTCTGACCGTTGTGAGATGATATCTCATTGTGGCATTGATTTGCATTTCCCTGGTGATGAGTGATGTGGAAGACCTTTCTGTGCCTGTTGGCCATCTGGATGTCTTCTTTGGAAAAATGTATATTCAAGTCCTCTGCCCATTTTTTAATCATTTTTATTTTTTATTGTTGAGTTCTTTACAGAGCTGAGATGTCTGAGCATCATCTTGGGCTGGTCTGGGCCCAAATAGTAACATGAAGTGCTTATATATTATCATGGTTAGTTGTTAAGTGAAATTTGTACATTTTGGGTAACATTGACATACATGGTGCCCTTGCAGCTTCTTTTCTATAGGTAGTTTGTGACTCTAAAATCCCCACTGCTACGTGTATTAATTTATGAAAATAAATTTTGGGGGGAAAACCTTTAAAAAAAAGAGTGGTCCAGTTTTATTCTTTCACATGTGGCTTGCCAGTTTTCTCAACACCATTTATGGAAGAGACTGTACTTTCCCCATTGTATATTCATGCCTCCTTTATCATGAATTAATTGATCATATATGCATAGGTTTATATCTGGGCTCTTTATTCTATTCTACTGGTCTATGTGTCTGTGTGTATTTAAAATCAAAGAGCATGATACCTCCAGCTTTGTTTTTTCTCAAGATTGCTTTGGTTATTCAGGGTTGGTGTGTGTGTGTGTGTGTGTGTGTGTGTTCCATACAAATTAAAAAATTTTTGTACTAGTTCTACAAAAACTGCATTGGAATTTTGATAGGGATTAGATTGAATTTATGACTTTGAGGAGTATGGACATTTTAACAATATTAATTGCTTCAATCCATGAACGCAGAATATCTTTCCATTTATTTGTGTCCCCTTCAATTTCTTTAACCAATGTTCTACAGTTTTCTGCGTACAGATCTTTCACCTCCTTTGTTTAACTTATTCCTAGATATTTTATTCTTTTTGAGACCATTGTAATGGCATGTGTTCCTAATTTCTCTTTCTGATAGTCCATCATTATTGTAAAGAAATGCAACCAATATCCATGTATTGATTTTGTATCCTATAAGTTTACTGAATTCATATATTATTTCTAAGAGTATTTTGATGAGTCTTTAGGATTTTCTCTATATAGAATCCTGTCATCTATAAGCAGTGATAGTTTTACTTCTTCCTTTTCTATTTGGATGACAGTTATTTCTTTTTCTTCCTTAATTGCCATGGCAAAGACTTCCAATACTATGTTGAATGAAAGTGACAAGAGTGGCAGTAAGAAAGGGCTTCCTTGTCTTATTCCTAATCTTAAAGGAAAGACTTCCAGCTTTTCAGAGTGCCTGGGTGGCTCAGTCGGTTAGGCATCTGACTTTGGCTCATGTCATGATCTCACAGTTCGTGAGTTTGAGCCCCGCATTGGGCTCTGTGCTGACAGTTCAGAGCCTGGAGCCAGCGTCAGATTTTGTCTCCCTCTTTCTCTCTGCACCTCCCCCACTAATGCTCTGTCTCTCTCCATCTCTCAAAAATGGATAAACGTTAAAAAAAATTAAAAAAAAAAAACCTTTCAGCTTTTCACCATTGAGTGTGATGTTTGCTATGGGTTTGTCATATGTAGTCTTTATTTTATTTTTTTAAATTTTTATTTAAATTCCAGTTAGCTAACATGCAATGTTTTATTAGTTTCAGGTGTGCAATATAGTAATTATCCATACATCACCCGGTACTCATCCCAAGTGTACTCCTTAATTCCCATCACCTATTTAACCTATGGCCTCTACCTCCATCCCCTCTGGTAACCATTAGTTTGGTCTCTATAATTAAGAGTCTGTTTCTTGGTTTGTCTCTCTCTCTCTCTCTCTCTCTCTCTCTCTCTCTCTCTCTCTCTCTTTTTTCCTTTGCTCATTTGTTTTGTCTCTTAATTCCACATATAATTGAAATCATATAGTATTTGTCTTTCTCTGGCTGACTTATTTCACTTAGGGTTATACTTTCTAGCTCTGTTCTTATCATTGCAAATGGCAAGATTTCATTCCTTTTTATGGCTGAATAATATTCCATTATATATACATACATACAAACCACATCTTCTTTATCCATTCATCAATTGACGAGCACTTGGGTTGCTTCCATACTTTAGCTATTGTAAATAATTCTGCTTAAACAAAGGGGTGCATGTATCTCTTTGAATTAGTGTTTTTGTATTCTTTGGGTAAATACCCAGTAGTACAATTGCTAGATTGTATGGTAGTTGTAACTTTTGAGGAAACTCCACACTGTTTTCCACAGTGGCTGCACAAAGTTTGTATTCCCACCAATGGTGCACAAGTATTCCTTTTTCTCCACATTGTTACCAACACCTGTTTTTCTTGTGCTTTTTATTTTCGCCATTTTGACAGGTTTGAGATGATATCTTATTATGGTTTTGCTTTGCATTTCCCTGATGATGAACAATGTTGAACATTTTTTCATGTGTCTGTTGGCATCTGGATGTCCTCTTTGCAGAAATGTTTATGTTGTCTGCCCATTTTTAAATTCAATTACTTGTTTTTGTGTGTGTGTTGAATATTATGTTCTTCCTATAGTTTGGATATTAACCCTTTATGGGGTTTGTCACTTGTAAATACCTTCTCCCATTCAGTAGGTTGCCTTTTAGGGTTTTGTTTTTGTTTTTTCCTTTTAATTTTATTGATTGTTTCCTTTGCTGTGCAGAAGCTTCTTCTTTTGACGTAATCTTCATAGTTTATTCTTCCTTTTGTTTCCCTTGATATGTAGCCTTTATTATACTGAGGTATCTTTTCTTTATTCCCACTTTGGTGAAAGTTTTTATCACAAATAGCTCCTGAATTTGCCAAATGGCTTTTCTATGGAGATTATCATATAATGTTAATTATTCATTTTGTTAATGTGATATATCACATTGATTGATATGCAGATGTTGAACCATCATTGCATCCCTAGAATAAATTCTACTTAATCATGGTGTATGAATCTTTGATTGTATTGTTGAATTCAGTTTCCTAATATTTTATTGAGGATTTTTGCATCTATGTTCATTAGGGATATTGGCCTGTAATTTTCTTTCTTTGTAGTGTCCTTATCTGGCTTTCTTAAGATAATTCTGGTCTCATAAAATGAGTTTGGAAGTGTTCCATCCTCTTCAATTTTTTGGTAGAATGTGAGAAGGATATCTGAATGTTTGGTAGAATTCAACAGTGAAGCCATCTGATCCTGAACTTCTGTTTGTTAGGAGGTTTTTGATTACTGATTCAATCTCTTTCCTTGTAACTGGTCTATTCAGATTTTCTACTTCTTCATGATTCAGTCTTGGAATATTGTGCATTTCTAGGAATTTATCCATTTTTTCAATGTTCCCCAGTTTGTTGTGTATAGTTGTTCATAGTCGTGTCTTATGATCTTTTGTATTTCTATGGTATCAATTGAAACTTCTTTTTCACTTCTGATTTTATTTATTTGAGTCATCTCTTTTTTCTTGGTGAGCTTAGCTAAAGATTTGTTGATTTTGTTTTTTCTTTCAAAGAACCAGGTTTTAGTTTCAATTTTCTTTTCTATTGTTTTGTTTTGTTTTCTAGTCTATGTCTTTTATTTCTAGTCTGATCCACTCAGGTTATATCCTTTCTTCTACTAACTTTAGGCTTCATTTGTTCTTCTTGCTCTAGTTCCTTCAGGTATAAAGTTAAATTACTTAGTTAAGATTTTTTTGTTGTTGTTTCTTAAAGTAGGCCTGTATTGCTATGAGCTTCCCACTTATAACTGCGTTTACTGCATCACACAGATTTGGTATTGTATTTCCATTTAATTTGTCTTAAATATTTTTTTCCCTTTTGATTTCTTTGTTGACCCATTGGTTGTTCAGTAGCATGTTGATTAATCTACACATTTTTGTGTTTTTTCCAGTTCTCTTCTAGTAATTTATTTCTAGTTTCATACCATTATAGTCAGAAAAGGTGCCAGATATTTTTTAAATTTTTTTAATTAAAAAAATTTTTTTAATGTTTATTTATTTTTGAGAGACAGAGCCTGAGCAGGGGAGGGACAGAGGGAGAGGGAGACACAGAATTCAAATCAGGTTCCAGGCTCTGAGCTGTCAGCACAGAGCCCAATGCAGGGCTCCAACTCACAAACCATGAGATCATGACCTGAGCCAAAGTTGGACGTTTAACCAAATGAGCCACCCAGGTGCCCCTATTGAGATTTTTTTTAAATGTTTATTTTATTTTTGAAAGAGAGAGAGAGAGAGAGACAAAGTGCAAGTGGGGGAAGGGGCAGAGAGAGAGAGGGAAACACAGAATCCAAGGCAGGCTCCAGGCTCTGAGCTGTCAGGACAGAGCCTAAAACAGGGCTCAAACTCACAATCTGCGAGATCATGATCTGAGCCAAAGTCAGATGCTTAACTGACTGAGCCACCCAGGTGCCTCGAGACTTTTTTTTGTGGTCTAACATGTGATCTATCCTGGGAATGATCTATGTCCACTTGAGAAGAATGTGTATTCTGCTGTTTTGGGATGGAATGTTCTGTATATATCTATTAAGTGCATCTAGTCTAATGTGTCATTTAAGACTGATGTTTCTTTATTGATTTCCTGTCTGGATGTTCTTCCACTGATGTAAATGGGGTATTAAAGTCCCCTACTATGATTGTATTCATTTCCATTTTTCCCTTAGATCTGTTAATATTTTCTGTATATATTTAGGTGTTCTTATATTGAATATATATAAACATTTACAAATGTTACATCCTCTTGTGGATTGGCCTATCTATCATTATGCAGTGCCCTTCTTTGTCTTTTATTACAGTCTTTGTTTTCAAATCTATTTTGACATAAATGAAACTACTCCAGCTTTCTTTTTGTTTCCATTCACATGGCAAAGTCAGAGAAAGGGTGTTAGGGATAGTGCACTCCTATGGCTTTAGCAAGGCCAGGGAAGAGCACTGGCAGCAGGGCACACCCCCAATCTGGTGATGCTGGAGAAGAGGTTTAGGTGTGTGGCACATCTTCATGTCTGCACCAGAAAAACACATGTCTCCCTCTGCAAAACAGAGGGAGAGTGCAAAAGAATGGTGCTCCCTAGCACCTCTGTACCTAGGAAAATTCCACCTAATCCCTGCCTCTCTGGCAAATGTTTTAAGATTAGCAACTGAATCGCCTTCATATATAATCTAGTCGCCTTTCAAACTTCTGCCTTTGCACTGGTTCGTGGGATAAGTGAGTCCGCGCACAAGTCTCTTGAAAGGAGTACTTAGGTCTCCATAGCCCCCTGGAGCCCCTGGATATAAACTCCGTTGATTCCCAAAGCCAGACGTTTTGGGGCCTTCATCTCTCTGACGCAGGTCCCAGTGGTTGAAGTGTTCCATACGGGGCACAAACCCTCTTGATCCTCAGGGAGAGGCTCCAGCCCATGAGATCTCTCTCTATTATGTGTCACTATGCCAGGAGTGGGGTTTCTAGCAAGACCTCGTCTCTGCCTCCTACCCATCCTGATGTGACCCTTCTATACCTTGTTTGGGATGAAACTATTCAGCTATATTTTAGTTCCTTGTCAGTGGGAATTACTTTCTATATGGCGGTAAGTCCACATACCTTTGGTATGTCCATGTGAGGAGATGATTTCAGGATCTTCCTATGCTGCCATCTTGGGCCACTCCCTTCCCATGCCCTAAGTGAAATTTATTTGATTCTACTACCAGTGGAATTTTCTGTAATGATGAAACTATTTTGTATTTGCACTGTCCAATACAATAGCTACTGGTCACATGTGTTTATTAAGCCCTTGAAATGTGGCTAATACAACTGAAAAAAATTTTAATTTCATTTAATTCAAATTTAAATATAAATAGCCATATGTGGCTAGTGGTTACCATATTAGATAGCACAGTACTAGACTTTGAACTCTATGAGAACAGGTATGATGAATGTTTTACTGATGACTATATCTTCAACATTTAGCAAAGTAACCTAGTATATATTAGCTACACAATATTTTGAATGAACAAATATGTTTAAAATCTATGCCCATGATTTATGTAGAAATTTTGTCCATAAAATATCAAGGCCATTGGACCTCATCAAAATAAAAAGCTTCTGCACAGTGAAGGAAACAATCAGCAAAACTAAAAGGCAACCAACAGAATGGGAGAAGATATTTGCAAATGACATATCAGATAAAGGGTTAGTATCCAAAATCTATAAAGAACTTATCGAACTCAACACCCAAAAAACAAATAATCCAGTGGAGAAATGAGCAAAAGACATGAATAGACACTTCTCCAAAGAAGACATCCAGATGGCCAACTGACACATGAAAACATCCTCCACATCAGTCACCATCAGGGAAATACAAACCAAAGCCACAATGAGATACCACCTCACACCTGTCAGAATGGCTAACATTAACAACTCAGGCAACAACAGATGTTGGTGAGGATGCGAAGAAAGAGGGTATCTTTGGCACTGCTGGTGGGAATGCAAACTGGTGCAGCCACTCTGGAAAACAGTATGGAGGTTCCTCAAAAAACTAAAAATAGAACTACCCTATGACCCAGCAATTGCACTACTAGGCATTTATCCAAGGGATACAGGTGTGCTGTTTTGAAGGAACACATGCACCCACATGTTTATAGCAGCACTATCAACAATAGCCAAAGTATGGAAAGAACCCAAATGTCCATCGATGGATGAATGGATAAAGAAGATGTGGTATATATACACAATGGAGTATTACTCGGCAATCAAAAAGAATGAAATCTTGCCATTTGCAACTACGTGGATAGAACTGGAGGGTATTATGCTAAGTGAAATTAGTCAGAGAAAGACAAAAGTCATATGACTTCACTCATGAGGACTTTAAGAGACAAAACAGATGAACATAAGGGAAGGGAAACAAAAATAATATAAAAACAGGGAGGGGGACAAAACAGAAAAGACTCATAAATATGGAGAAAAAACTGAGGGTTACTGGGGGGGTTGTGGGAGGGAGGATGGGCTAAATGGGTAAGGGGAACTAAGGAATCTACTCCTGAAATCATTGTTGCACTATATGCTAACTAATTTGGATGTAAATTTTAAAAAATAAAATAAAAAAAAAAATCAACCCATTGGAAAACTCACTCACATCCTTCATTCTTTGAGACTCATTATCACCACCAGGATAATATAGGATAATAAAGATAGTGTTGTTTTGATCTATCTCAGTGTATGAGGAAATATTAATCAAAATAAACTAATTTTTTTGAAGAAAAGTTTTACCAATAAATCATTGATCAGCCAGAAGATAAAACCTCACACTTCTTTTCATTTTTCTTAAGAGAAAATGAATTTTCACTTGATACAAAAGGCCACATAAAATTGGAAGTACTTGCCCTTTTTCCAAATGTAGTAGAAAACTACTACTCCCAGTTAATGTTTATATGTATGGCAATACCCATCACTGGATCTAAAAGGAAGCTTGAAAAAAAAAAAGGAAGTTAAGATGAAGTTTAAGTGCATGTGAATAATTTTAAAAGCATCCCTTAAAAAGAGAAAAATGCAGTGCACAATTATTTCACCTGCATGATCCCAAAGAGCTAGACTTATTTCCCCAATAAAAAATATGTAAATCATTTTATAAACAGCTTTCAAAAAAGATTTTTACATTTTACTAAGATAAAACAAGATCCATATTAATGTGAGATGTTACCAAGGTGGCAGCTATTGGTAGCTATTTTTGTTCAAGAAAATTTACAAAGGTACTGTAAGAAACTTTATCAAATCCTAAAGTATGATGATAGTTCCCTTTACCTCTGAGCAAGTTTCTATGAAATTTCTATATACTAATGGGCATGAAAACCATCCAGGAAACGCTAGAAGTGCAGATTCCCAGCTGGCACTCACACAGAGTATGATTCAAAAGGTCTTGGGAAGAGCCTAGGAACCTGCATTTAAGCAACTGTTATAATTTTGGTCCATGGTCCAAAGTGAACAACACTTTGAGAAATACTGTAAAATCTTCTAAGATAACTATATTAAGGACACAAAACATTAACTTGATGGAATGTCTCCTTTCTCAGGAACCACACAGAATTGGTATGCTTGGGTCGTAGCATACATTGTGAACTGCCTTGCCACATCTGTTCCATTCTTCTCAACACCACCATTTTGCAGTTTGAGGGTCATTAATCCCTTATCCCCAATTCCAGATGTGAGCACTAAATTGCTATTCAGTTTGAGCCCATTCCCATCACAAAACATGACCTATACTGGTCCTATGAGACTGAAATCCAGGACTTTTGTTTGGTTAGGATAAATACGCTCTACCTTTCTCTTTCTCTCTCTGGACTTCCGTGAGAAAGAATGCAGTCCCAAGAGCCACTGGCAGCCATCTTGCAACCATGTGTGAAATCAGGCCTAGGATAAAACTGACACCATGAACAAAAGGCAGAGCAAAGGGACAGCGTCCTTAGGGACATTGTTGAGTTAGATCAAACCAATCTTGAAGCCCGCCCTACCTCTAGACTTTCCAGTTATGTAAGTCAATAAATTCCCCTACTGTTTTAAACAGTTTAAGTTTTCTGTTATTTGGAACATAAAAAGACCTAATTGATACAGGCTGCTGTTTTAGGTTTCATACACCCATTTTTCTTTCTTGGGACTGATCTCCGTGTCTTCAAGATGTTATTTTGCCATTCCTTCTCCAGTACTGTTTTAAGTATTATGTAAGGACCTAGATAAATGTCTAAGTGCTCACTGCTCATTCACCCCCACTATACAATTGTTACCAATGCCCTTGCCATTCTTCTTCACCAACAACTTTCTCTTCTCACTAGAACTAAGCCATCAGATATACAGGTATGTCTACATCCTGGCAAAAGAGAGCTGATTTAATGAAGTCCATATCTTTATAAGAAACTGCCTTTCCAAAGGTTTGATGAATGCATTAGCTCCCTCTCGGAACCCTCTGTGCACTTTTATTCTGGCTGCTCTAGGATTTTAGGTGTATTTCAAAAGAATTTAGATATTCTTCACCTTTTGGTTCTTTCATGCAATATCTTTTTATATTTTGTCTTGTCACAGTAGAGAAAGATGAAGATGCAGAGGAAACCTCGGTGGATGTCCAACAGAAGTCGGACGGCCCCTTGCAGGGGCCTCAGGGGCGGCTGAATAGATGAGCCCACCAAAGAAAAACCCTGGGCTGTCAATCCACCTGCGCGAGAAGTAGCAACTGTGGGGTTCTGTGCTGTGAAGACAGAAAGCAAAATAACCCACACTCTTTTTTTTCCCCCTTCACTCAAGGAGATGAGAGCATATGAATTAAATGAAATAGTCAGTAGTAGAAACTGAATCCAGGAAGTTCGCAGGGTAGAAAGGAAAAATTCAAATAGAATTTCAAACGGTTTTTTCCACAGCCTAGAGAATATAGATGGAAGAGCCTTTACTAAAAACCTCCTAATTACTTCATGGGCCAAAGTGGGATTTAAACAACTAAGGACTACAGAATATTTTCATTAATCTCTTGTTTCCAAGGGAAAGGCATCAAGCGTTCATCTAGAGAAATGTTATCACCAAACTTATGTGTTTGTCTATTTATTTAGTTGTTGCTGTCTGCTTTATCACTTATATAATGTTAACATTCTTTTAAAATGGGCAGATGGACCTCATTCAAGTTCTGACAGTAACTCTTTGTTATTGGTACAAATGGCTTCAGAGGTATTTAATTACCATTAGTAGTCATCCATTTGCTCCTAGCTGGTGACATTTGGAATAGTAAACAGGCAGCATTCTTTGTGTCCAGTGAGTTCATAGAAAGTTAAACCTACTTTTGACAACAGACTCAAGCTTAGCTACCATTAACCCCTCTTCAGTTACTGGATGATGTGTTTGAACACTATGAATGATTAATGAAGGCTAAATAGTCCACTTTCTATCTTAAAACCTTTTTGTTAACTGCCAGAGAGCTGAGTGACTGGCAAGGTGAGTTCAGCTCAAGCAAGTATTCATGCAGTCTGTTGCTTGCACGCTGAACGCACGCGCGCGCACGCACACACACACACATTAATTTGTCAGCTATTCATTTTCAAGAGATTTAATAAGTTAGAGACTCTCATCTTGATGTCTTTTCCCTTTCACAGACCAACACTGGGGACCATGATTTTTGCCAGCTTAGCATTAGAAAGCAAATTTTGCTCATATATCTAAGTGCATGATTGTTTCCTCTCAAGAAAACCAAGACAAAATGTTGTCAACTGGTAGCAACCCATTACAAAGCTCTTAAAAGTAGCTATGAATTTTCTTGCAGTAAATTCTAGGATCATTCTTAGGGAAAGGGTAATATATCATCCACGAAGTTGAAAAAAACCACATAAGGTCATGGATGTAAGAGGCATCCTACAGTTAACTCCTCTAGAGTCATCGTTTGCAAAAGACATTATACAAGAGACCAGCCAAAGCTGGGAGGCAGAAGAAGGAAGACATTAAGAATGCAGTGCAAGGCACTGAAAAGGTAAAGATACCAGTTGACTCCAAGGAAGGGAAGCATAGAGAACAAGGAAGCAGGTTTGTAAGGTAACACAGCATGGGAACATGGTCTAAACATACATTTACATGCATATCTTTAAGTACATTTTCTCAGATTTCTTTGGCTATGCCTTAAATTTTCTCTTCTTCACCTTTATAACTTTACAGAATTTAGGGCATTACTGATACCTGATGTAAACCTGATTGCCCAAACAACCCAGAACTTGAGATGCATAGCACATATCACAAATACATCTTTTTGACAGCCTTTGCTGAAAACAAGCAAAAAAGCCTCTGCTATTTCTTATTTGATGGTCTACTGAGCATGTAGCCCTTTAATAGTTTCCAAATGAAGCGCCTTGAGATACTTTAGATTAATTCTAAAAATTAATTAAAATTAAATTAAAATTAATTAATATCACTTATTTTTATGATGTGTTTTACCCATCACTTTTATCAATTATGTATAGATACAGCCTGGGCATTTCTTCCTACAGAGAGGAATGTGAGATCTGAGCTAGTGTTTTCTAGAGAGAATTCATGGATCCACCTCGTTAATTTGTTGCATCAACAAACATTTTATTGGCACTTATTACTTGGAAGACAATGTACTAGGCACTAGGGATATAGAGATATTTAATGTCTAGCCTTTGCTCACAAGTATCTGTCTATTTGGAAAGACAGACAAATAAAGGTAACAGCAATACAAAGCATGCCATGGGAAGGGCACAGGAGGAAGCTTTTAAGCCAGGCTGGAGTAGGTTTAGAGAAGGCTTTCCAGAGAAAGCAATATTAAGCTGCTTATGCAGTATGACCCACCCCCACCTGTGGGTCACAATTTCTAGGACTCCCAGGGCTATACCCGCTTACCTAAGAATCAGCCTTTCCTGGAGGACCTGGAGGCCCTGTTCTGCAGCTGACATGGGAATGGGTTGTCAGAGGAAACCAGGATGCACAGGATTCAAAGACACCCTATTTTGATGCCAGGTTATCTTTAAATACCAAGGGTGACAGTAGTGGAAGCCAGTGATAGCTGCATGACTCGGATAAACCAAATGCAAGAGAAAAAGAGAGGAAGTGAGGGAGAGAGAGAGAGACAAAAAAAATAGAGAAGTAAAAAATATCCATCTGGAAGGAGTGAAGGGAAAAGGAAAACTACAGCATCCAGATGATCTGAAACGTAAATCTTGAGCAAAGCTTGCAGATGTTAATAGTGCTTGACACAGCTCAGGGCATGCAGACAGTGTCCAGGAATGGCACATTGTAAATGTGTGGTCGGTTAGAAAGAGGATTTTGCAGAACCAGCAAATCATAGAAATTCTGATGAAGGCATGATTAGCCTTCAGTGTGGGAATCTTCGCCCCAAGTGGATTTGTGGCTGACTAGGACAGCTCATCAGGTAAGCCGGCGGGAAGGAATTTCCTGGGGCCAATCCTCCTAAACATGGCCCCACACCATTGCTAAAAGGGATGTCCACATACTACTCAGACCCCATCCTGGTCTCCAGGCAGCTCTTCCCAGGTCATCCTAGCCAGGAAGTCCCACCTTTGTTCACAACCACCCAGGCCACACAAGGCAGCACCCTCTGGCTTCCTACTACATCCCTGAGCTGAGAAGAGCAGGTCACTTTACTTCTGGCTTCTCCCAGGATCATTCAGCCAAAGGACCGGCCAAAAAGCTGCTGGTTGGGGTTTATCAAGTTTTGGGGTGGGTCAGGGGTGGCAAGGGGGGAAGAGCAAACAGCTCCAGGCCTTTCCCTGACAGCCACTAATTGGAGATGAAGACAGGAAGGAAAGGGACAAGATAGGCTGAGTCTGTGAAATGAGGAGGGGGATGTGGCCACCCAGAAAGCAAAAAAGACACCCCTGTCCCAGCATACGGATGACCTCTAATTGGACAATTTTGCTTTGGACAGAGACCTTTGTCTCAATGGCTTCTCTTATTAGCAGCTTCAATGTTATTTCTTAAAATAACTGATGATCTCACCAGAAAGAAGAAATCCCTTCCAAATCAAAGAAGGCTTAAATCTGGATGCAAAGTTTTGCCCAAAACTATTAACTTTACTTTGGGGCCAGATTATGAATAGGAAAACATTCTGGCAGGAGCAAGAGAGTAGGTTATAACTAAAAGGGTCAACACACAGAAATCTTGCAAGTGAGGCTGGGGGTAGCTCGGGAAAGAAAGATCCCCCTGGGTAGGTCCCCAAGGAACAGCCTGGGCTGGGTAGGACATTCAGCTCTGTAGGCACAGAGCCTGATCAGTGTCTACATGAATGGTGTCAGCAGCCCTCAGTCAACCCTTCTTTCCATCTCAGTAGCTGTGTGACTTTCAGAAAATTATTTGTCCTTTCTATGCCTCAATTTCTACACCTGCAAAATGGGCAAAGGAAGAAAATATCTACCTCCTAGGGTTGTGTGAATTAACGGAGACAAACTGCTTCATGTGTTAGTGCAGGAGGTCTGGTGTAAGTGTTCAGGAAGTATAGTAATCATGTCTCCAATCCTTAGAATCCTCCCATGACACCAGTACTGTTACCTCCAACAAATAAATGAGGAATCTTAGAGTGAGAAGGTCTGGATAAATTACCTAAGGTCCCAGAGCTAAACAAGGGCAGAGCCCAGATTTGCACTCATGTGTAAGTGGCTATGTCTTTATTCTTTTATTCTTTTCCATTAATTCCATGCTGCACTCACTGTTCATTTGTTTTTTTGGTCAGTCTTCTTGCTTTGTTTATATGTCAACGTGTTTATATCTATATATACTCTTATTTCCCAGAAATTCAGCTTTGCTCCAAAACCATAAGGACCTACAGCACCAGGGAGCTCTAACATTTATCTTTTTTTTTTTTTTTTTTTTTGTTCTGTGAACATGCCCAGAGCGCCTCCAGAGCAGCGCAAGGGAATACCCACTTTACTTAAAAGAGCTGCAATAACCTGGACAAGTCCTGCCAAGTATCAGGGACCCACAGGACTGGTTTTAAAGGAACCAATTCCACATAATGGTAATTTTATTTACTCTATGATCTGGGCAATGCACACAGACCATGGAATGTGCAGGCAGGAGGAAGGGATGGCAAGATATGTTTGTGGCTTGGCCAATTTTTACTCCTTTCTGCAAGATTGGACCCATTCCACAAAGCTGCTACCTTCTGTGAAGAGAAATAAAGGACGGAAGAGAATACATTCATCAGAACCTCCCTAAAACAAAGGGCTCCCTTTGCCCTAAGTGCCTTAAGCTTCTCAGAGGAAGGTGTCATTGGAGGTGAAACATGCAGCTGGCATCAAGACTTTGGCGAGGGCATTCACTGTAAACATGCTCCTCATTTTCTGTCCGACCGTCCTTTACTTGTTTCCTCACATGCCTTGGACAATTTCAGCTTGCCTATAAACTCTCTCAGGCAGCAGCGTTTTGTTTTGTTTCTAATTCAATCTCAGCATTGTTGAAAGGACTTGAAATTTGTATCTGGGGACACATTTGGGCTGCAAAGCTGAAAGTAGCCTAAGCAAAAAGGAAAATGCATTATTTCACATAACAGCAAGGCTAGAACTAGAACAGTCTCGGCTGGTGAGTTCAGCAATTTAAATGCACAATCATAGACCCAGGTATTTCCATCTTTTCTCCCTCTTAATGTCGATAGGTCAATTACATCCCTCTTGGTTGCAGGTGACAACAGTAAGAGTGTCATTCTTCTGTGGGTCTATTTTTAAGAGTAAGAGGGATCTTCCCAGAAGCTCCAGAGCAGACAACCCCTTCTGTTTCATCATCCAAGCTTGGGTCACTGTCAACCCATAAATCGATCACAGGCAAGAGGTCACTAGACTAGTCAAAATTGACTGCCTGGGGCTTGTAGGAAGGCCAGGTGCCTCCGAGACACAAAGGTGCTGGATACCTTTGTCCTGAGAACAAAGAAGAGTGGTGACGGATGTGGACTAGGACACCAGCAGTGTCCACCATGATATGTGCTGTCATACAGATCTGGGTTCGAATCCAGGCTCACTATTTACAAATGTAGGCAATTTCACCTCGTGACATTTTCGTATCCTCACTTCTAAAATAGAGTGAAAAATACCTACCACAAGGATGGCTGGTGAAGATTAGACAAGTTCATGTTTGTGAAACGACAGCACAGAGCATGCCATGTAATAGTTACTTAATGCCTGTTGGTTTCTTGTTTTTCCTTTTTGTGTCCCTTTAGGTAAGCTTTCAGTATACATGTTTCCATTAGAAGTAAAGGACATTCTCTTGTCTCTTCACGTCTCGGTGGTCTGACACTCATTCTCCGGCCTCTTGTGATTTCTGCTTTCACAATACCATAAGTAATGCTTTAAGAATGTGATTACTACTTGTTATTAATGCTGCTATTGGGATAATTGATAAATGGGTAGTATAAAACGATATTTGCCCAAAGTTCCTATCTGTTGTCATATTTGACCCTCATGATGTGGTCAATTGGGGATGCTCCAATTAAAGGTAATGAACCAATTTATTCCCTTGTAATTTGTTATGTTTAATAAGTAAGAGCCATCCATGCACTTTGTCCAGTGAATGTACGCAAACATTAATCTTGATCAATTGCCAGCAAGCGTTAAATGAGGCCTTTGTTGGCGTGGTTTAAGATGTTCCTTTGCTCTATTTACCATTTGTGGAGAACCTTAAGAAAGGAAAATTCACATATTTTGTCACCAGATAGGTTTCCTGTTGCCCTGAGAAAGAGACAAGTATTCTGTTTGCATAACAGAACACAAAAAGGGCTAATGAGGATGCATTGATTTAGATTACTATTAAAAGACATTTATTTTTAAAAATTGAAGACAATCTCTAATATGTATGAGTTATAACTGCTCTTAGGTAAATGCTACAGAAAATATTTATTCAGCATTATAGCAGGGCTGATGGTCTCCTTTTAACTTTACTATTTCTAAACGGTTTTTTATATACAAAGAAAAAGTTCATTAGTTCTTAGTCAATCATTTATTGAGCACCTACATGTGCAACACTGTGCTACAAGAAGCAGATGACACAGAAGTCAAGGAGGACCTGGCCTCGGTTCATGAGTGTGACAATCCAGTGAGAGAGACGTACAAACAATCAGCTTGAACGATGCAGGGCAGCCATGTGGAGTGAAGGGGAACTGGAATGATTTCTGGCATAGTCACGTGTAATTGGTGGCCTTGGGCAAACTCCTCTCTTCCATGAGCCCCAGTTCCCCTCATTTGTAAAATGAGCAGTTGGAACTGGAGAATGTCTAAAGATGGTCAAATTCTAAAAAAAATCTATGGTTTTCAAAGTGTTCCAAAAATCACTAAAAGCTGTAGTAGTCCACAGAGGTTTGCTAGGATGGGCTAGACCTGAAGCTGGGTTTTGAAGGATGGAAATGGGAGTGTTTGGAGGGAATCTGAGAGAGGGGAGGAGAACACCTTCAGGCAGCAGGGACTGAAAGGAACAAGCAGTGATTCTGGGGTCATGAGTGTTATCCCAGCTAGAGGGAGGAGTGTGTTGGACCATAAGAAATCCAACTGGACAATAAGCACAGAGCCAGACACGTGGCTGCATGAGTCAACCTTGACGTTGGCACAGAGGAGGCATCAAACTTTTATTTCCTTTTTTATTTGATCCATTTCCTTTCTCTTCTTTCTCTCAGACATCTTCCTTATCTATTTCCTTCTCTAATCTTGGTATTTTTCCTACTCCTCTCCTTGTCTTCTTCTCCATGCTTCCTTCCTTCTGTTGTAATAGTGTTTATAGTTTACAAAGCACTTTTCCTTACATGAAACTATTTAATCAGAAAATAATGCAGGAGTGCCTGGGTCGCTCAGTCAGTTAAGGGTCCAGCTTCGGCTCAGTTCATGATCTTGTAGTTTGTGAGTTCGAGCCCAGCATCACGCTCTGTGCCGACAGCTCAGAGCCTGGAGCCTACTTTGGATTCTGTGTCTCCCTCTCTCTATGCCCCTGCCTTGCTTGTGCTCTATCTCTCTCTCAAAAATAAATACACATTAAAAAAATTTTAAAGAGGGGCACCTGGTGGTGGGTTAAGCGTCCCGGTGGGTGGTGGGTTAAGCGTCCAAGTTCGGCTCAGGTCATGATCTCGCAGTTCCTGAGTTCGAGCCCCATGTTGGGCTCTGTGCTAACAGCTCAGAGCCTGTGGAACCTGCTTCGGATTCTGTGTCCCTCTCCCCCTGTCTTCCCCTCCCTAGCTTGCACTCTGTTTCTGTCTCTCTCAAAAATAAATAAATAATGCACACCATCCTCAGACTTCTTGGGATTAGACTCTGGCTAGAGAACCTGGGTTTGAATCCCTGGTTACACCGCTTACTGGCTGTATGTATGGCCTCAGACAAACTCCTTAACTCCCCACACTGTTACGTCCCCATATGCAAAATGAGGGTACTAATGATCCTCACCTCACAGAGTCGTGGTAAGAATTAAATAAATAAATAAAGCACTTAGAACAGTGTAGGGAACCTGGTGGTTTCTATGTGTGTGTCAACTCTTATTTGGGAAAGACCTATCAAGTCATTTTCTGTTCTGCTTATGTGGGTCATAACGTGCATGTTTTTCTAAGTTTTTGTGCCCCACATCCACAGTGTGGACCTACTGACAGCTTTTACTTGAACAAGTTGGAGCACCATCCGAATTATCATTTAAATGTGTCAACTAAAATTTCAAGAACATTTTAGGTCTTCTGAGCAAGGCCATGGCCTGAAGTTGCAGCCATTTTAATTAGCTTCATCCTCTCTCTACCTCACAATCCAGAAATCTCTAATTGCAGCATGGCAGCCTCCTGCTCCCTGTCACCGATCTGACTTTACCTGCTACTATTTAAATTTCATGAATCATTCTCCTTCTGTTTGATCTCCTGAAGCCTCTGAAACTAAATGAATAATTACCCAGATGCAATTGTCACCGTTTATAAAAGATGCTGTAAAAAGATTTCTTTTCCTTTTTCTATGAACCTTTTTTTCCCCAGTTGTCTCCAATTTGCAGCATGAAGAAAATGTCAGCTATCCCTCCAACGAACAGAAGGCATTCTTAGAATCAAGAAGCCTGACATCCAGTAAGCAAGCACTTTCTTCTTCCAAAGGTAGTGGGAGTGAGTCATGGCCACCCCTTCTGGGGATTAACTTTAAGGCTTGCCTTAGTGCTTTCCTCCACATATGGACTCAGTGGGAACCCCTGGCATGAATGTCAATGACAAAACAGCTAGTTCCGGAAGTCCCCTGGAACACAGCAAGGTGATTCCTCAGTGCAACCGTATCATGCTTTTAGTAATGAGCTCTTTCCTTGAATATCTGGGGCATATTCTGATTCTTCCCACCCAGGCAAATATTAAGTCTAATTCTACAAGCTATAGAGCTATCAGACTTAATAGAAAAAAATATATTGGGGAAACATGGAAATAGGAGCAGGTCAGTCTTAATCATTTGTAATTCTCTTTCCCATTGTATTTATCATTTCATTTTTAAATGTCAGGGTGGGAAAATCCACTCCTTATTTTCAAAATTCTTTTCTCTCTTAATGTCTACAGTCCTAATTTCTTATTCATGCATCCATTAATTTATTAAAAAATATGAGGAGCCCTTTTTTTGTTGTTGTTGTTTATTTTATTTTTGAGAGAGACAGAGAGGAGAGAGAATCCCAAGCAGTCTCCACACTGTCAGCTCGGAGCCTGATGTGGGGCTCGAACTCCCATACTGTGAGATCATGACCTGAGCCAGAATCAAGAGTCAGATGCTTAAGTGACTAAGCCACCCAGGCGCCCCCAAGAGGAGCCCTTCTTAAATGTTTGGTATTGATTACCATTTCCTTTCTCTATAACATTGGCTTCTCCTCTTCTTCCTCCTTTTTTTTTTTAAATATTGATGTTCGCTATGGAGGTCTTCTTTTTTTTTTTTTCTTTTTTCCAAATTTAAAATTATTCTATTTACTTACCCAAGCTTCTACTTTTTTGTTCTGATTTTTAAAATTTTAATTCCAGTATAGTTAACATACAACGTTATATTATTTTCAGTTGTACAGTATAGTGATTCAGGGAGGTTTCATTCTTGATGCACTCTCTTCTCAGTCTTAAAGCTCTGCTGGAGATAATCTCATCCATTTTACAGGGCTTTAATTACCCTCTACATTGTCAAAACTTTCTGAAACCCAATCTCTGAGTGCTAAGACACTCTAAGTTCTATACCCACATTAACAGCTGACTACTAAGCATCCCCTCTTCCACATCCCACAGATTAATATGTCCTAAGAAGGACTCGCTATTTCCTCCCTCTAGACTTATTCTTTTCCCTACAATCCTGATCTTGACTGACACCTTCAAGTTACAAATCCTGTGGTCAGTTCTGACTTTGCCCACCCCTGTGGTCAGCACCAAACCCCATTAATCTCCCAAATGTCTCTTGGAGATGGCACTGCCTCTGAATCTCACATCCTTGAGCTTGGACTATTGTCTCTCTAACCCACTATCCTCAGCTCTGGTTCATTCTCCACACAGACACCACAGTTAGGTTCCTAAAAATAAGCTAATCGTGCTTTCCCAAAAGAAAATAAACCAAAATGTAAAATTAAAAAAGAACAAAACAAAACAAAAAAACAAAAATCAAGTCTCTATCCATTTTTCTGCTGCCTTTAGGATTATCCAAAATTCACTTTCTATGCTATTCCTTTCTACCACAGTGATAGTCTCCTCACCAATCTCCAGAAAACCAGGGACCTGTAATTTCAAAGCATTACACATTTGTTCACATATTCCAAGTTCTTCTTCAAGCCATTCTTTGCCTATACAGCCCCACTTATTACTTTACTGCCCAGTTCTCTGACTTCTGGGCATATGTACTGATCCTGCATATCTATGGGTGTGTATTCACATCAATATTTTTAAATCTTTCATTGTATTATGAATGATCCATTCACACATGTATCTCCCTCTCTAGTTGAATACTCATTGAGGGTTGGGATCATGTCTTAGTCATCTCAGCACATCATCCAAACTGTTCTGTACAGAGCCTAGGAATACAGTTAGTATTCATTAGATGTCCATTGCATACATGGATGGATGGATGGATGGATGGTTTCTATTGCTTCTTTAGCAGGGATGGGATTAACAATATGAAGTTTTCACCTTATGTATAAAGATGGATTCTTTCTGCTATAGATGAAAAGTGACCCAACTCAAACCAGCTTAAACAAATAAGTGGTCCACAGGGTTGAGAAATTCAAGGAAGAAGCTGGGCTCACAGACTGCAAGGGATTCACAAGGTGACATGAGTTCTTTTTTCCTCACATGCATACATGCTCACACTCATTCTCTTTTCTCTTCATCTGTAGTATCTGCTTTTTTTCTCTTTCTCTTGATTATTGGCCTCATTCTGTTTTTAAAAAATGTTTTTAATATCTATTTATTTTTGACAGGCTGGGGAGGGGCAGAGCACGAGGGACACACAGAATCCGAAGCAGGCTCCAAGCTATCATCACAGAGCCTGATGCGGGGCTCAAGCTCACCAGTGATAAGATCATGACCTGAGCTGAAGTCGGACGCTTAACCGACTGAGGCACCCAGGTGGCCGGCCTCATTCTGTCTTGCAGCTAATGAGCATCATTTTGCAACTGGAGCCAGAAAGGCCAGGATTACATCATCACATATTAATGACCCCAGGAGAAAATAGTGAGCTTCTTACCCCAGAATTTATGTATAAAATCCTACTGAAGGATTCTAAATGGCCATTCAATGTGACCAACACAATGGCACACTCTGATGGGCCAGACCTGGAATACTTTCTCCCCCCATTTTTGGCCTGGAGAAGAGGGGTAGTCCTCTTTGATTAGTAGTCCCACAGAAGCACATATGATGGGGGCAAGATAATTCCTTAAAGGTAATAATATCAGTTTATAAATGAGGCAAACAATGCTAGGAGACCAGAAGGAATAGATTTCCACCACACCCTGAACTTTCTTTATGTATGTAAGCTACAACTTAGCACACTTCAAAAATGTGGTAAAGGCATTTAATTTTTGAAAGACAGGCATGTAAATATTTTCTAAATTAGGGGAGCCTGGGTGGCTCAGTTGGTTAAGCATCCAACTTTGCCTCAGGTCATGATCTCATGGTTTGTGAGTTCGAGCCCCACATTGGGCTCTACTCTGACAGCTCAGAGGCTGGAGTCTGCTTCAGAGTCTGTCTCCCTCTGTCTGCCCCGTCTCTGCTTGTGCTCTCTCTCTCTCTCTCAAAAATAAATTGACATTAAAAATGTTTAAATATTTTCTAAATAAATTATATAAATAAAAGTAAGAAGAAGACTGAAGTGTTAGAAAACTTTTTCATTTTTGTTTTTTTGTGTTTAAAGATTGTACATTTAAATTCATGCCTAACCACCTCAAATAGTAGTGTCAAAATGAAGAGAATGTCTCCTGAATTTTCTTTGCCTCAACAGAAATTAAACAGACTCAGGCATTTCACCAGGGCCTTGATCCTTTTGAATTTCAGGTTTGTTTTCATATGTGGCATGTTATTGGAAATATCTGAAATCAGGGCAGCCTCATAGTTCTTTCTCAAACCTAGCAATTAAAAAAAATCTCACCTTTAGATGAATTTTTTTTCAATGTAATTCTCCCATACTACATCCTTGGTGGTCTTTCCATTTGTTTATTTTTGGCAGAAGAATGCAGTCTCTTTACCAGAGAAATTTTTCTGAAGACCTAGGTTCTTGCCATTCCAAGGCAAGAGGTCCTTGAATCAAAATGGAACCATGAGTTCCATTTGGCATCACTCAGTCCATCTTATCAGCACAGGCCAGGGATGTTTTTCTCTGAAATCAGGGCTTTACTCAAGACCACAGAGCACAAGTGAATCCTGAAACCTGCATTTGCAACATATATGACCTGGAAACCAGCCCCAGGTAGGCAGGAAGACTGACCCTTTCCACCATTCCAAACCCCCCTATTTGATATCTCCTAATCTCCCACTACATTTCTTGAAAATGGATTGCATTTGGTGTTCTGTAATTGTTGCTCATGCTTAAATCACATCTTCCAAATTAGTCCCTAAATTACTTTAGGCGAGGAACCATGCAATGTCTTTCTGTGCCCTGCACCATGTTTATGGATCCTGAGAAAATAATTATCGAATGAACTTAGATCTTTCACCCTTTCAATTCTATCACCACATAGACAATATAAGAGCAAAACTTAACCAGTCCATGTGCTTTAGTCCAGAACACTTGGCTATAGCTGACATGGCTTCAGATTAATTGGTCTCCTAGACAATTCTTTGGAGGACCTCCATATTATTGGAATGTTTTTACTTTGAGATCATGACCTCCAAACAGTAACAGAGCTTGGATGGTGACCTATTTGCTAGAAAGATACCCCTTTAGAATAATAGGTAAATGACAACCAATCATCCTTGCAATGTTTCTGCATAATTGGTATCTGCCTTGTCTACTTATTCCAATAAAAGGTGAGTTATCTTTAAAATTTCTGACATATGGCCAAAGGTATCTCACATAACAGTAGTTAGTCACTGGCTGGTCAACTGCACAGATATATAAATATACTTATTTATATTTCGGTGAGACAATGAAAGGCAGTATTTATTTTCAAACTTTTCTTAATTATATCTTATCAGTCTCTTTCTCAAGATGACACCAATAAGATTCTTGAGTTTAGATATCCTAACTTTGGTCCATTTTACATTAAATTAGGTATTTTTAATGTCTCTCTCTCTATATATAGACATACATACATATATATTTATTTTGGAAATAATTATAATTTATATGTGGCTTATTTTTGGTAATCAGATTTTTTAAAAATTACACTATATAATTACAATGTACGGCAAGAAATTGTCAACTGGATAACCCTGTTGCACTGAAATGTTTTCGCTGTAAACAAGTCTATCCTTTAATGGAATATTTGTCAGTGCATGTATTCAAAGAAGCACTCTCAAGGCATGTGCTCAGAAGTTAGGAAATAATTATATTTCCAAACATAATCTTTTATAATCATCCCATTTTGTTTCACTTAAAAATAACCTGGGGGTTTCTAAGACAGCCACAATTATCTTTGATCTCAGCTCTGAGGTACCATCCTCCCAGAAGATTATTTTTGGTGAAAAGAACAAACTCATAGGTCAACTTTTCTTTGTCTTTCCCTGAAAATCCTCAATCTAGTTACAAATAAATATACTAGCAAGGAATTGTCTAAATTTAGCCTCTAGCTTTTTAAGATAAGATGCAAAGCACTGAATTCATAGTAATATTTTACACCTCATCCATACAGTTTTAATAGAGTGATGTTCAACAGTATGTAGACAGGCTCAGTTCAGCTCAACAAAATTTATCAAGCATCTAAATTATGCCAAAAACTCGCCTGGGTTTTGGGGACCCCAGGGTGAAGATGACGAGGTTCTTGATTTATAGAGCTTACTATTTGGGGAAGATAAAAAGCAAATAAGGAATTCCAATGAAATGACATGCTATGCCCAAGTTGATATGGGAACACAGAGGAGGTGGGGTTGGTGTTGGAATCCTTGGGGGCATGGTTTCTGCCATACAGAGGGCCTGGGCTGAGCCTTGAAGAAGTATTTTCTAGGTGGGAAAGGTAACGGGGCAAAGAGAACAACAAAGACAGTTTGGCGGTATGGGGAAAGGCCTGGTGTTTCTGTAACAAAATCTCTTAGATCAGGAGAATCTGATCTAAGGAATAGATCATCAGGTAGGGAATAAGGCTAGCAGGTGTCAGGTCCCAAGGGATCTATATGCACCAGTTAAATAAGAATCTTGCTGTGCTCCAAATAAGAACTAGTGTCTGGTTAGGATGTGGTCTTCCAGGATGTTATAGCCACGGGACCAATCCCAAGCTACACTCAAGAACCCGTTTGGAATGTCTCCTCTAGCACTCATCATCCTAATCTATGCCTTGTGTAAAATCCCAGGCTGTGCCCAAAATTATGGATCTTTCATGCCACCATTCCGCTTAAGGAAAGATTATTGAACACCTGCTACATTTCAGCTACTTACTGCAGAGATAAATAATAAATGATCAGACCCTGGCCTCAAGGAACTAACAAGCAAGTATTTATCCTGAGTCCCATCTCCTCAGGACTCTGAGGGCACTCTAAGGTGGCGATTAGCCAAGATGGCAAACAAAGCCACTCAGTGTTAAGGGGAGAAGACTCCTTTCTCAGTCCTCCTTCCCTTTCTGAGTAACATATATACATTGTGCCAGTGGCCTTCCTTAAGACACCGCCTCTGTCTTCAGTCTAATCAAGAGGAATACAATTTTCAAATTATTTATAAATACTTTCATATTAGCTTCTTTCTTTAGAAGCTTTCAGAGTGTTTCACACTTAAAAAAAATATATGTATTGATTCGTTTTATACTAACGTATGATAAAGAAGAAAGACGTACAAAATATGTAAGCTTTTGGCAAAAAGGAAGAATGCCGTTCTGTAGGCATTTTACACCAGCACCAGAAACTGGGGAATAAAGTTTGTCTGTAATAATTGACATCATTAATAAAAATGACTGAGTATCTCCCAGGAGCAGGACTTTGGGGATACAACAGATTCCAATAAGTGGTGGTCTTCTGATTAGAAGACGGGTAAGCCTGAGGGCGGGGGCATGCATGCAAGGCTGGTAGAGAAAAGGATACGCGGAGGTGGCTCTGATATGAGAAGGCTTGGATGACAAAAGGGTTTTCTCTAGGACTGTGAGCAGCAATAGCAGACCTGAGAGGGTAGTCTGACGAAGAGGATACCATGTTTCCCAGAGAATAAGCCCCATCCACCCAGTGGGCTATAGTACAAAACTCAAGACTTTTCAGGAACCATCCGCGGCCGAGGAAGTGTGAGCCTTCAAGATGGAGAAATTCTGCCTGCTCTGGTAGAAGTCACGAGCTGCTCTCTAACTGGCTTGTTCTGCTGTGAGGAGCGACCTCTGTCATAACTCATAGTGAACAGCCCCTCATGGAGAGACTGCAATCTGGACACGGGGTGCCATTAAAGTTCAGGACACTTGGAGGCCTGATGTCCAGATCCAGGCGACATCTCATGACTCAGCTCAAGTTCTGCAAAGTCATATCACCTATGGTTAGGGTGACTATATCATTTATTGAGCAAACCTCTAAAGGATAAAGAGTGTACCATTAATAACGAGGCACAGACAACATGGTTTAAGAAGGTACTTTCCAGGAGTAGGACACGGTCACCCTATTAACCATGAATACCTCCTAATGCATGGCCATGCATGATTCCTGCTTCTAAGTTAGCATATTTCTAACCATTCTCTTAATAATTAGAAGAACCAGAGAAGTTTAAGGGAATGGCCCGTAAACCCTCAGATAAGGAAGCCAAGTTTTACAACTAGAGAGAACCTAGAGTGTTGTTGATAAAATAATGTGAGGTATTACAGAATGACTAACTCTCCTTAGGTAAATAAGTCCCAGCTGCAACTCACCCAGACCACAACAAACAGAGCTGCCCATGTGAGAAGCAGTTCAGTTACAAGCCACACTTGTATGGGGGGTGGGGGGTGCTCCTTTGTGACTTCTGGAGTGGGGCTACTATAGGACACCTGCTCTGTTTTCTTTGTCCTCTGTGTTTCCTCTGTCCTTAGTCTCTGCCAGCTGGCAGTCACATAGGCTTTTCCTGGGTGCCCCAGTTTCAGTTAATCCAGATAATCACTGCCTATATCTTTTGGGAGCCCCCCCCCCCAGAGTACACCATTACCGGTGAATCAAGTCACATAATTCCAAATACATTCTTCAAGTTTGGTAAAAATCTTCCTAGCTATTTTTATCAGATATGAAAATTAATAAATAGACTGTGATTTAATATAATTTATGGAGATTATTGAGAAGTAAAAAAAGAAAGACTCTTTCCTTGAGATGGCCAATTTATGGAGAAAATGTTTGCATTGGAGGCAGTATTTAAGTATTAAAAAAATTAGATGTTTACACAGAAGGTAGGCACCTTTTTTTTCTCTGACAGATGACTTAGTGTGATAAAAAACTTAAATTTGGGAGTCTGACAAATTTGAGTTTGACCTAACTATGTGACCTTGGAAATATTTTTACTTATGTGGGAGACCAAAATATTCTGGGGAAAGAGGGATGACACTCTCCACTTATTTATTTTATAATTACCCTAAAAAAGGTCCTTACAGAAAAATTTGACTTGAAGACACACAATATAAATTTATGACATTGTTTCAATTGTAGAAGTTTGTTCAGATGAGCTAATCAGATTAGTGAACATCTTCACTATGATGTGAATTACCATTATTTTCCACTCGTTATGGATGGAGTAAGATGCATGGTATTACCCAACTGAGCAAAAATAAGGAATATTCTTAAGTTCACTGTGCCATGTCACTTCCTGCATGGTGGGACCCATTCACAGACAAGGCAGATACAATGAGGACTGTTAGAGAAATACAGGGATGAAAGGGTCACATTGTTTCCCTGAGTCTATGGCAGCCACTGAATAATGGCGTTTTCTAATGGATAGGAACAGGTTTGCTTTCAGAGCGTTTCTCTGTATTTTCCTTGGATCCAGGACTTGTCAGCAAGGACACAGTAAAACCCAAGGATAAGACTCAATCAGCAATAACTCAACACTCATAGGATGGGTGGTTTTCAAAGACAATTAGGAAGCTGTTTGTAATTTGAGCTTCTAAAACCACTTAGGGAAGTTCACCAAGTTTGAGAAAAGCATGAGTGTGTCCCTTTGTAACCAGTTGCGTAATGCTGTAGAAGGCCTCACTGTGGGAGCACTTCATCGTGTTATTTTGTATTTGGTCCTTATATTTGAGATCCAGCAAGGTTTCAATGAAAAGGACCCTAGGGAGAGTTTGTAGTTGAGGATTAACACTCGCAGAGTAGATGTCTATACATATGGAATGTTTTCAGGACAACTCCTGAGTTTTCCCAAAAAAACCTCCCCTGATGGTTTAGTCTTTCCAAACTCCTAAGAGGGTCAAGGTCATTCATTGGATTATAAGTGGCAAAATTGATTAGCCCATATCTTGACTTATTACAATTTAAATTATGCCAAGTCCTATACAAGTAGTTTAGCGTTAACTTAAGCTTTTCACCTAAGCATTTATTCTTCACTACAACCCTAACAAGGGATAGATAGAAAGATATTATTACTGACATTATTATTATATCAGATTATTATTGTAAATAATTTAGATTTTTTTTTGGCAGAGGGGAGAAGGAGATCAATGATGGAGCTGGGGGTGGAGAGGGACACGTAGGAAAGATTCAAAGTAAAAATAAATATGTCCTGCAACCCAGCAACTATACATCTGGGAATGTACCCTACATGAGTACTTAGATAGATAAGGATATGCACATAAGTATGCTCACTGCTGCAGTGTTTGGGATAGCAAAAAACTGGAAACAAACCAAAAGTCAATTAAAAATAAATTGTGGGGCAGCAACAAGGTGGTTGGTATTCCAGTTAAAAATAATAGGGACCATGAATTGTAGGCAACTGTGAAAAGAGACTAAGTATGAATTATGTATCAGAATGTACAGCATGACCTATCTGTGATTATAGAAAATGGGGAGCTACCTTGCTACAAAGATCCTCACATAGGTCTTTCACAAGAAAATGTGAGTAAAGATACTCTGTGGTTACTTAGACAATAGGCCTAGGGTTTTGGAAGCAGAGTGGGGAGGAGGAGTTATACTTTTCCTAGTGACATACCTGTACACATTTTTGAAATTTTTACCTGCAGCAAAAACTTTACTCTTTTTTGAAAATATCACAAAGGCAGCTGACTTTTAAGTGTGTGTAAAGTTTTATATGGAAGACAAAAAGAGAAGAAAAAATAGTCATGGAGCACTCACATGTGCCAGATAGTCAACTCTGTGTATGTTATCTCATTTAATCTTTATGACAACTTCATAATCTAAGACTTCCCCTCATTTTGTGAGCGAGAAGCAGAGGCCCCAAGAGGTTGATTCTTTACTCTCACAAGCTACGTGAATAGATTCAATCCAGTTTTCTGGGACCACAAAGTCCCCATGTATGCATTTCCATAGGCTGCACTGATGTGGTAGTGTATACAGGTAATGAGAATAACAACCAAGCCAGAGCAAAAATCTTCTAACTTCTGGTATTGGAATCTGAAACCCCCATAAGGTTGGTCCATAGCTGTGGAAGGCCGCGCCTTGACCTCTGATGTTAAAAAGTAATAATTGTGGGTGGTACACTTCTCCTTATTAATGGCTTTGCAAATATGCTCCTAGGGGGGCTGCATGAAAAAAAAAATTAAAGGCAAATCAGAATGGAGCAGATCCAAAGAACAAAGTGGGAAAGAAGGATTAAAGAGGCAACAATGAACACAAGCTTTGCCATGTTTCAAAATCTTCTGTTGTTCCACTCAGGATTCTAAAATGAAAGCAAATATATATTTTTTCTTTCAAGGCTAAATAGTAAAGTGGAAAACTAATTTAATGTTGCTTTTGTATTACCTTCAAAATAAAATTAAAGTCACCCTCTTATAGAAATAGTTCGCCTTTCCAAGGTTAAGAAATAATCAAACAAAATCCTATGAAATTATTCGTTTCCCTGTGATTTTTTTCTCTTTTGTTCTTCCACAGTTCAGAAAGCTTATTGACTTGTAAGTGACTCTTCATGCTAATATGCACAATATTTATACATCTATAAGTAATACCCACTTGCCCAGTGGCATTCCACATAGAAAAAATAGAATTTTCTGTATCATTAAGCAGTTTCCAAGGTGCCAGCAATTTCATGCAAAGAATCAGTGTAATGACTAGTAGCACGACTTGCTAAATAGCACAGTGTTTGGAAATTTTTAAAGTACTGCCCTGGATACACCTAGACTCCCTGATTGAACTAAACTCTCCCTCCCCCACCCACATGGGTTGGGTAAATCTGGGCAACTCCAAGCCCCTTCACAATGGTGTCTATCTAGGGAAGAGAACCTGGGCAAGGCAGTGTGTGTCGGGGGCGGGGGGTTGGGGGGGCAGAGACTCCAGGGGTCCTAGTGCCTGTCAGCAGACATCCAGTCACCAGAGCTGGCTGCACATTCGCAGGACCCAGTGCAGAATGAAAATGTAAAAAACAAGAAAAATGTGCTGTTAAAGGCACTAAAACAATTTTTTTTCATTTTTTTCTGTGGTCTCCCCCACTAGTCTTGGTGTTTTTAACCTGTTATTTAACATCTTTCTAAGTAAAGAACAAAATTAAAAAGTTAAATTATTAGCATGAATTTTCCATTCATTTTTATATCGTGCAATGCCAGTTTTATAAAAGACCTTTTAACTCAAATGCAGAATCATAGAAATTACACAATTCATTTTTCATAGCTCATACATGCCTATGCCTTTTGTTCTTACCGGACAGTGGAAGCATTGCACCAAACAAACTCGATGGTTTTTATTTTATTTCTTTTACGTTCATATTCTACCAATACTTTCCACCTTTGGTTTACTGTTGAATAAAGAAATTCTGAACAGTGGGCTGTCCTGTCTTTCCCTCTCCTTCCATGTCATCATTTTCAGCATATGTGGATGACTGACACAAGGAAGTAACACAAGCAAGAAAGGATTTGATGGATTTCTTGGTTTTCCATGGTTTTTAGAATGCCATTGCTTTGTTTCTGCACTAGAAACAAGTTCTGTATTCAATTCGAGTCTCTCTGAAGTCTCACATAACAGGTGCACCGTAACCCTGTGCTCTTGGTCTCTCACGAGTACTACACAGGAAAGAGGAGGCGAGAAACGGCGGCACACGCGTTGTATTTATTTCCTTTGCTCAAGCTCATGCTCCGTTTCCCCATTGCCCCAGTTGGACTCAACTTAGAAAACACAAGTTCAAAGATAAAGTTACTAAGAATTTAAAGACAGCAACAGGAAAGCATTAAATTAAGTATTAGCCTTTGGAGTGGCGGGTTCTGTATGACATGTTGATGAACCTGGCCCTGCATTTAAATCACCAAAAGCAAGACTATGTCCTTTCCCATGACAGAGCAACATCCAGGGGTGCCAGCTCTGCAAGCTGAGGAGTGGAGGGCAGAACTAGAGAAGGGGGAAAAAGCATCCAAGAAGAACTGGGTAATGATTCACCTCCCAATCATTCTAGTCCACTCCCGGGTGGGATAATATTATGATGGTCAAGGTGGCCAACATTTTACCAGAGCCCTCGAAATGTTTTCTGGTCTTTCACAAAATAATAGTTTGCTGTCTGTGTGTTTTTAAGTATATTTTATATATATATATCTAAGTATATTTTTCAAACACAGGAAAATTCTCTGATGTATTATAATCGGTGGCAACAATCCTGTTCTGACTTGGAATGACAGTTACACTGTGCTGAAATACCAACTGTGTATGTGAGACCTTTGACATTTATGAGAGATACCCCCAAGTCCCTAATAATCCCAAACTAGAGAAAATGGAAATGTTTTTACATGATCCTGGATGTCTCATGAATTATTTTCTGTTCACATCTTCACACCAAAAATTTAATCCCTTAATTGTCACTAAGTTTATTCCTCATTCACTGGGTGTTGTTACACAAATAAGCAAAGTTTATTTTTAATTCCTAAGAGTTACTATATTAAATAATGAGCTGAAAAACACAAAATGACTCACTTTCACAACCAGATGCATAGATCACTTGATTAAATTTTGTGCCTCAGAAAAATTGCAAAATACTACATACCCTAGGCTGACAAACTGAAATGGTAAACGTTAAATCTTCAGATGCTCAGGACATGTGATTTATATTTCTATGTCCGTAAGACCTAGAATGTGCAAAACTCTTCTCAAAGAGCTTGCAGAGAACGTTTGCTACTGATAGGAGGACCTCAGGCTTTTATAAGAATTCCCCTGGAGACTACATGTGGGAAGCTTAATTGACACTTGTAAACTTTGTTTATTTTTTTTAATTTGAGTACTATTAACTTTTAACTTCGGTAGAGAAAAATCCTATAGTAGAACTATCAGGAAAGTCACAAGTTATGAATACTGTCAATATTATAGAGATATCCTTTATTCATTAATTTATTCCTTAATTGAGCAAATATTTTCTAGGCACGTGATAGGTTACAGGATTGCAACAATGAGTATGGGGGTTGTAGCTTTAAGTCTGCTTTAAGAAGCTTAGGGACTGATGGGAAGATACAGGCTAAAGAATGTATTGCTAAGAAGTACTTATTGCTAAATACTTCTCCATGTGTGTGCGAACACACAATTGGGGTAGGTGAGGGATGGGAGGTAGAATTAAGGACTGCTAGTGATGTCAGGGAAGATCCCCAGGGAAGGCCTAGAGGATAGGGAAGGAGTCACATGGAGAGAGAAGGGAATGAGGAGCTGGCAATTTTTCCAGGTCAGGGTGACAGGGCATGGGAGCCGTGGTAGGGAGAGGCCTTATAAGCCACATGGAGAATTGTGGCACACATCAATTCCATTGCCTGAGAGGTATAAGAGTGCTGAAACTGAAAGAAAAAAACTTAATTAAAATACATTATTCATAGACAATGAGTTATAAGCTACTGATGTCAAGTTAAACAGCAATTAACTCAGTTAATATCCTCTCAGATAATGCACACTAAAATGAACTGAGTAAACAATGAGGCACAATTCTGAAGATCTCATCTTTGAGTAGAAGGTCTGCTTCGGGAGTCGGATCTGGTATCTGTCATAGAAGATGCCCTGTGATGGAAAACGTCTGCCTCTTGGTTCTCTGGAGGCAATGCCAGCTTTCATTGGGTTTATCGAGTCTTTCAGCATGTAATGTTTTCAGTTGCCACCCTCAATCAGGTTTTGACAGATGCTAACGGAAGAAAGGTGGGCACTGTCTCTCTCATTTAATGCAATAGGATCTTTCCGTTATAATATGTGGTCAGTACCACTCTGCTTATCATCTTACCATGCTCTGCTTGCGTTGCTTTTGACTCCTTAACCAGATCATTCTCATAACTGTTGTAGGCCTTGGCGCCTGACTATGTCCAGAATGATACTCATGGATTCATTTCAAGAGAGCCTTGCCCAGACCACTGCAGCCATTTCTTGATGGTGGGGTATGCTCATGGCTGCTTTTTGGTTTCATAATTATGGAAGACAAGCAGAACTGGGTCAGATTCAGTATTTCCAGGTCAGGTAAGATAGTGAAAATAAAGTACTATAGTACTAAAGTACTGTGGGTCTACAGAAATCACATCCAGCAACAAATTGTGGTCTGGTTTTGGCTAAGTTTTATAATTGAAAAAAAAAAAAAAGACTAGTAAATGAATTATTATTTTAGGCTCAAAGAAATTAATCAACTATTTAACAGTAGATTCTGATATACCACAGTGAATTGAGTGAATTCTGTATTTTACACCAGAATGATAAACCCCATCAATATTTTGCTAAGATTAGGGTAGAAAGTATGTTTAAATACTATCTTTCTGATGGTCAGTTTGAAAAAGACAATTCCAGCCTTTGCTAATTGTTCTTCTTTGCTACAGGCTTTGGTCTTTATAACAGTGAGAAGAAAAACCTACTCACTGTATTGTCTATTTCCACTGAAATCTTTTGCAAAGTATATGTTTTCATAACTCTAGTCTCAGAAGATGCTCTCTGTAAAACAATTCCCATGAAAAGAGTTCCATGGGTAAATAAGTTAGGGAAAGACTACAAATGATGTCACTCCTTGGATATTCACAGTAGACATTAACATAGTAAAACCACTGTGGAGTCCTACAGTGAAGAAACATACAATTTCCATTCTCTCATAGACATTCCAAACTAGCTGACCACAAAAACTGACCACCTCTTAGCATCAATGACCACCTCTTAACATCCTGTGGGACAGTGGTCCACAGAATGTCCTTTGGAAAGGATGTAGGAGAGGTAAGAGACATCTAATAAAGCTAAGGTATTTTCTTTTTTTTTTTTTTAATGTTTATTTATTTTAGAGAGAGAAAGAGAGAGGGGGTGGGGAAGGGCAGAGAGAAAGGGAGATACAGAATCTAAAGCAAGCTCCAGGCTCTGAGCTATCAGCACAGAGCCCGACACAGGGCTCAAACTCACCAACCATGAGATCGTGACCTGAGCCGAAGTTGGACGCTTAACCTACTAAACCACCCAGGTGCTCAAATACCTATGGTATTTTCTTTTTTTCTTTTTTAATTTTTAAATTTTTTTTATTTTTGAGACAGAGAGAGACTGAGTGGGGGTTGCAGAGAGAGAGGGAGACAGAATCTGAAGCAGGCTCCAGGCTCTGAGCTGTCAGCACACCGCCTGATGTGGGGCTCGAACTCACCAACCGCAAGATCATGACCTGAGCTGAAGTCAGACGCTCAACTGACTGAGCCACCCAGGCACCCCTACCTAAGTCATTTTCTAACCTTCAACTTTAATAAATAAATGTCACATTTCAATTGCATGCATTCAGTCACCTAAATATGAATTCATTCTAAAAGTATATATTCTTAACACTACAGTTCTAGCATTGAATAGAAGAGTTAATATCTACACAGTAACTGCCCTTAGGAGCTTCTAGTATTCTTGGAAAGAAGTGATCTATCTCCTTAAAGGAAGCTGCACAGAAAGGCCACATGTGATTATGTAAAAATTAGTGGGGCAGAAATAAGCACTAAGGGAGTTGAAAGGGGGAGGGCACTAAATGCACATTATCTACTTTTCGAGACAATGGCAAAACACACACACCCTTTGTTCCCTTTCGCCTGTCATGTTTTTCTTCCTTTCCCAGAGACACTCAGAATACAAAATGTGTTATTTGTTCTGTGCCCACAGCTTTGGCAGGTTGGGATCCCTGCATTGTTAAGCCAAAAGACATTCAGTATTAGAGTTTATTGTCAGAAAGCCACAGATCATAGAGCCAGGATGGAAAGAAACTCTTACCTTCATCTAAGCTACCAGGCTCCCTTGACTGGCCCCCAATGGTCCCCTTGCTTCTAGCCCAGCTCCCTAACACACAGTTCCCCAGACAGCAGCCCGAATGATTCTTTTCAAATGTAAATTTGACCAGGTCTTTTTCCAGTGGCTTCCTATCACACTTAGAATAAAACCCAAATTCTTTACCACAGGCTACAAAACCCTGTAGTGATGAACCAGGCTACCTCTCCCCCACGCTGGCTACCACCCTCCCAGCAAGCTGAATTCCAGCCCCGCTGGGCCTCTCCATGCCCCTCCCTCCTCACAGCCCGTGTACTTGCTATTTCTTTTGCCCATGGCATTGCCACGCACTGCATCAGGTCTCTGGTCATCTGCTATCCCCCCAGGGAGGCCTCTCCCAGATCCCTCCCTTCCCACATCTGAAATAGCAGCCTCATCTCCCACCCCACCCCCACTGCGCCCTCCAGTCCATCACCCCTCGTGTTTCTTCCATAGACTTATAGCTATTTTTAAATATTTATATACCTATTTGGCTGCCTCTGTGAAAAGAGGGGCATTATTCTGCATTTCTGTTTTTGCTGCACAGTTTAAGCACTCCAAAAATGTTTGTTGAATGAAGGAGTCAATCAATGAATGATTAAAAGATAAAATTTATAGTAGAATAAACATGTACAGCAAAAGGGAATATATGTCAAAAAACAGCTGAATTATTAGAAAATATACAGCATTCTCATCAAAATCCAGTAGGTAACTAATTGCTGGTGGCACAGGCATTTCAAGAACTTGTTCTGGAGGGTCTGGCCCTTATAGCTCGATGGCCTTGCATAAGTTCCTCAACTTCTGTGTGTCTGTCTCTTACCTGTAGAAGGTGAATAATAATAACCACCTTGCAGTGTGAGCATGAGGATTAAATGAGATAATGGGTATGAAGGCCCATAGGCCAAGTGCCTTCCACGATGGATGGTGACTGTTATTAATTCCCCCAAATCTCTTTTATACAATTTTCTTAAATAGAAAGATTCCTTTATTAATTCTAATTGGAGGTTCTTTGGTCTGCTACTACATGAGAAGGATAACCATCTACGCAGGACACATATGGAAATACCAAGCAAAGAAATTTTTAGATTATCATTTTGAACTATCTAGATGAAAAAAAAAAAAAACAAAACCCTCAGCTTTCTGATGATATGAATACATGGTATATCACCTTTCCACTAATGTTATTTACTTCTTGGAGATTTCTTAGCTTCCCAGGAGAGAGCTATGTAGAGTTTGAGGGTTTTTTTTAAAGTAACTTTGATTTAAAAATAGTTTAAGACTCTGAAGAGGTTGCAAAAATAATACACTTTACCCAACTGGCCATCAATGATTATATCATACATAACCATGGTACAGCCTCAAAACCAAGGGATTATCATTGGTGCAATTCCACTAACTCAGATATAGACCTTACTTGAATTTATATGAAGAGTTGTTTAATCTCTGGGTTAGGAGCTAATTAGGATCATATTTTGGCCCCATTAATCAGGCAAATGAGACACACGTTGGGGTATAAAACCTGTAAATCACACAACTCCTCTCATTTTCAAAGAATTTTAAAACTCCAAAAGTTATTAATCACAACCTGTGTAGAAGTCTGGTCTACCCATTCTGTAGAGGCAAATCACAAAGGCCTTCACAGTTTCAAAGGGACATAGACAGGAGACTCCCCAATTTTAATCTCTAAGGTCAAAGCCCTTCTTTCCCTAAAACACAAATTCCTCCTTTTTCTATCAGTTCTGGATATTGCCGTGCATTGGGGTTGGAAGGAAAAGAACCTTGAGGGCAGGCCCAGCACGCAAGCAGCATTTCGACCCCAGCTAGGTGAGTATTTGGGCAGTGATGTCTGGGAAAATCAAACCTGGGTGGAGGGAGGCCATCCCTCGTGCCCAGGGAGAGCCTGTGTGTCCTGTGGGAGTGACACTATTCATGCTACCTCAGCCAGTTGGCCACACACAATGAACACATCCCACCATCTCTCACCCAAACTGCAGTCCCCTTACCCCACAGCCTTATACCCACCACCTCTGGAAAGGATGCAATACAGCAAGGAGTCATCTTCCAGCTCTGAATGTGAACAAATTAGCATCATGTGAAATTCGTCATCCTGATGCGGCAGAAAGAGATACACGCATGTCTTTAAAGGGAAGAAAAAAATCTAAGGTACAAACACAAAACCAGCTACAGTGAGGCACTGACACCTTCGGGGTTTGTTTTGTTAACTACGCGCTTTCTTCTTCTCTCTTTTTGTATGCTCCCATCCTGCAGGTGGTCCACTCAAAATAATGAAATGGCTTTAAATACAGCAGGTTTGAGATGACCCACTCTTTGTAATTAGAGTGTCTTGGGACTGAGAACATAGCTTTTCATTTTAGATGTACTCTGGTTGAATTTTGGGTTCTTTATCAAATTTTCCCAAAGTGTGATAATCTTGTGGAGAATAAAATAGACTGAGCCTGGTAAAATGTCAAGGTATCGACTTCTTTCGCATGGAGTAGGGAAAGCACAGAATTCGGTACCAGAGGGCAACAGTTTATTTTTATTTATTTATTTTTTATTTTAATTTTTTTTTAATATGAAATTTATTGTCACATTGGTTTCCACACAACACCCAGTGCTCATCCCAAAAGGCAGAGGGCAACAGTTTAAATCCTACCTTCACAGTTTACCAAATGTGCTACCTTGGGCAAATTTTATCCTCAGTTTGCTCATCCATAGAATGGGTAATATAATAATAATAACTACAGAATTTGGAGAATCCAATGAGACTATAAATGTGAAAGTCCTTTACAAATGAAAATGCTCTGCAAGCATACGTTATCATTGCTATATCACCTGAAAGGAATGAATACAGGGTCAAAAATCCCTTTTAAATCCATTAAAACATTTTTACACCAGAACTTGGAAGGCCATCCTAATGAAACAGTTTAATAGATAGGTTTGTCTTTCTTTTACCTTTCTTTTCTTCTCTGTCCCCCTTGTTTTTAGCTGGAGTAGGAAAAGAATGTATAGAGAAGGAATGGAAGCCATTTTTTCTACGTAAAGTTTTTATAAAGAAATCTTCATAAACTTTTCCTTCATAAAAAGTTCATAAAGTCTGTAGTGTTATTTTTCTCCTCATGAATATTTACGAAACTGTTGTCTGGGTCTTGCCATTGTGGAAAATCTAGAGGGAAAATCTAAAGCCGGTCTGCAAGAAAGTTTTCATAAGTCTTCATGGTAATGAGAAAAATAACCACAACTTGGTGAGCTAAATTAATTAAATTTACGTGACTGTCATTTATCCTGAGATTATGTCCTTCCTACATTATTTAGTGTAAAAATCCCCTTTCTCTCGTGAAGTGATGGTGATAGCGGATGGCAACTGTTTTGTTTGTTTTCAATGTCCTTACTCTGCAAAATAAAAAGTTGGCTACCCTATGTCAGGCCCCAATTATTTTTTGAAATTGGACTGGCCCCTGACATGCCAGTCTCTGGGAACCCTTGGCTTAGAAGGTTAATTGGAGATGGCAGGGATGGCGGTGGGGAAGCCAGTTCAGCTGCCTGTGTTTTGCTCCCTTCCCCAGAGCCCGCGGGGCCCACTGCCCCACATCCGGGCTGTCGCCAGTCCCTGGCTGTGTATGTGCACCCCAGCCCCCCTGGCTCCGCATCCCTGTCCGCTTTGAGCTCTCAGCCTCTCCTAGCTGGCGTCATCCTTCCAGACACAGCTCCCTAAGTTTGCCATGTGCAGTGACCCTGTGTTGACCCCGAGCCATGATACAAACTATGGGATTGTAATGAATCTCTAATTACCCACAGTACCTCCATGAGTCGTCGGCTGTGCTGCACAGCTATATTCCTCACCCATTTGGTCATCACCAAGCATTCAGAATGCAGCCAGACTCCATGCCCGGAAGCTGGGAGCCCCCACAGTCCCTGCCAAATGAGGCTGGCTCCGTAGGCTTCTGGGAATGAGAGGATGAGTCCCTTCCTTGTTATGAATCAGAGAGGGCGTTTGCACATGAATCATTCAGCTCTGCATGGGGACCTTGTCCTGGCTTTTATGTCTCCCAGTGGGTCTGGCTGAGGGGATGATCAGGAACACAAGGGGTGGGGGGGGGGGGGAGGGGGGGAGGGTTGCCCTTGGTGAGAGGGGCAGTTAATATTTTTAACATCCCGTGACAATTCTGAAATCCCATATTTTATCATGCCAAAAAGGGACATGGCAACTTGTCTAGATTTAATGAAATGACAAGGAGTAGTTCTTGATTTTACAGCAGATGATGTCATATCTTACCAGTGAGGAAGGTAGCTTCATAATAATGACAATAATGATAGCTTTCCCCTGTGCCAAGTATTGTGCTACAAGCTACAAACATTATGTCTGATATTTACTAAGCCAAACCAAACAACAACAAAGACAGACAGGGAAACTGAGGCTTGGAGGGGTTAAGTAAGAGTTAAGTTTCCAATTCAAACAGTGACGAAGCAGCGGTCTCAGTCCAACACACATGTTTTGTTTTGTTTTTTAATTTTTTAGTGTTTATTTATTTTTGAGAGACAGAAAGAGAAAGACAGAGGGAGGGTGGGGGCGGGCAGAGAGAGACAGAGACACAGAATCCGAAGCAGGCTCCAGACTCTGAGCTGTTAACACAGAGCCCGACAGGGGGCTCAGACTCACAAACCACTCGATCATGACCTGAGCTGAAGTTGGACACGTAGGCACCCCAAGCACATGTTCTTTAGGAGCATTTAATAGTTGCAACTGGAGAGAGATGACTGGGGTCAAAAGCTAGATGTATTTTTAATTCACTTTCAGATCCCAGGTACAGAATTACTCCTATTTTTCAAAATAGCTCATGGATTTTCTTTTCTTTTTTTCTTTTTTTCTTTTTTTTGAGATTAAATGAGGCAAGAAAGAACAAATGTTGGAGAGGATGTGGAGAAAAGGGAACTCATGTGCAGTGTTGGTGGGAATGTAAATTAGTGCAGCCACTATGGAAAACAGTGAGGAGATTCCTTTAAGAAGAGAAGTGTCACATGATTCAGAAATTGCATTTCTTGATATTTACCCAAAGAAAATGAAAACACTCATGCGAAAAGACAGATGCACTCCCATGTTCATCACAGTGTTTTCTAATAATAGTCAAGATATGGAAGCAACCCAAGTGCCCATTAATAGTTGAAGGATAAAAAAGGTGTAGTACCCATACGCAATGGAATATTACTCAGCCACAAAAAAGAAGGAAATATTGTCATTTGTGACAACATGGATGAATCTTGAGGGCATTATGCTAAGTGAAATAGGTCAGCCAAAGAAAAACAAATACTGTATGATTTCATTTATATGTGGAATCTAGAAAGCAAAATAAACAAATAATCAAAACAAAATAGAAATGGACTCATAACTGCAGGAAACAAACTGATGGTTGCCAGAAGGGAGGAGTTTAGGGGGTAGACAAAATAGGTAAAGTGAATTAAGAGGTATAATATAAAATAGGTATAAAATAAGTAAGTATAAAATAGTTATAAAATAAATAAGTTATAAAATAAATAAGACATGAGGAGGTAACATACAGCATAAGGTGTTTGATAAAGTTCTCTACTAACTCAAGAAATAAATTCAATTCAAATATCCCTGCTACAAATATTAAATATTCTTTTTAATTTAAATATCCTCTTGCCCGTGCAAGTGCTGGAAAAATGAAGATGAATAAGATAGTCCCATCCTCAAAGAACTAAGAGAGCATTATTTTTGCTGCTCTTATTTCCTACTTAATATAGTGTTAAAAGTTATATTTATAAAGTAGCATATTCCAAATTTTTAGAGTAGATTACTAATATTTCCCTGGCTTTCTAAATGCAAGGCTTCTCACAGTATGAATGATGTCACACTATTTAACTCGTGTGGGTGGAAGATGTTTATTGTCACTTGATATACAGATTATGCTCAAACACTGTGAAAAAAATTTTTCCGACGAATAAATGTATGTGTTAAGTGTGTCTTAAAACAGAAATGAATGAGCCATAGGAAATGGTCGTATACTATATTTCTGAAGCCAGCCTGTTTTCCTAGCTTCAGGAGACGTTTTTTTGTCTATAGGTGTCTTGCAGTCCAATTAATTCCTCAAATTGGTAGGTAATTTGTACTTCTGTTGTACAACAAAGCGTTGTGGTCAAGATAATAATATTCAGTTCTGGAGACTTACAGCCTTCCTACCTCTTAGAATAGATAATAGAAAATGACTTGCATCTTAGCAAGCAATTTTATAATTAAAATCCACAGTTCCTAAACCCAGCATCTCTAAATTATGTCATCTCTCACCTCATTAGTAAACTAATAGGAGGCTTGAGCTGGAAGGGAATTTGGAGATGAGCAAACGCCCTCATTTTACAGATGCAGAAAATCCTGCATAGAAAAGTGACTTCAAAGACACATCGGCATACAAGGTGCGTAATGGGATATAAACACATTCTACCTGGCGTAAGAAGTTTGCCCTATTTTTGAAGGGTTGTTCCTGCTGTGGTACTTGCTATATGTCTCTGCAAAGTTGATGACAGTCTCATCTATCAAAAGGAGAGCCATTTTCTAGGAAGTCTATTAACTTTTTTGAAAATATGGGTCCAAACGAATGGACGATTTAAGACATGTCTGCATGGATTGAATAGAATGCAGCATTCCTAAGACCTTTTGAACATTATGGTTAATAATAATAGGTACCATTCACTGAGTGATTTTGTATGTCCTGTGGTATATGTAGTGTCTTCACAACAATCCAGAATGTATTATAAATCCCATTTTACAAATAGGAAAAATATGCCAACAGCCACAGCTTGTAAGTAAAATCGGGTTCCATCTGCCTCTAAATCTCAAGCTCTTGCTCACATACATGAATGCAAGTGCCAAAATGAGCAGGGAGAGAGTAGCCTTACTCCATTTTCAAAGCACAATAAAATGTTTGTATTATGGATTTAAGGTTGGGAGGAAATTTAGACAAAACATCCTTTATGTCTCTATTGGCAATTATGTCTCTACCCTGGATCTTGGTTCCCTCTGTCTCACCACAGTCACTGAGTCAATAAAAGGTTCCTCTTCACCTGAAGAAGGACAAAAGACACCAGTGACCCCTCCCATCCCGCTTCCAGATTAGCCTTAAAGGAATAAGGATGAGGCATTGAGTAGAGGGATCTCTCAGGCAAGTATTTGCCTTTAGTCATAATCTTTTGCCTGCTATTATAATGTTTCTACTTGACAGTTGGAGCCTAACTTCAGAAACAACCTATTAAAATTCACACACACAGCAGAGAATCAGAGAGGATAGGCTGTTCCATTTTTAGTTCCTCTAGCGCTCCACCTGCTGCTGAAGAAAAGAGACAATGGGCCTTCCTACAACTCTGCTACAAAAACAAAAGAACACACTGCATTGTTCAAGAAGTCAGGTAACTGTCTAAAACGGGGCGGCAGACAAGAGAGCGAGCCAATAGAATCGATGTGAGTGAATTTGTCCCAGTTACACAGTTGCGTGGGAAGTTTTATATGGCTTCTATGGATCTCCTCCATGTAGTCCGGTACCTTGCACTTATCCCTAAAAAAACTTGTAAAGGAGAAATGGGGGTTTATTTCTGATAGTAAGTATAGTAGTGACAATCAAAATGTGCATAATATTTGCGCGCTTAAAAGATTTCCTACATGGGGCACCTGGATGGCTCAGTCATTTAAACCGCCAATTCTTGATTTCGGCTCTGGTCATGATCTTAGGGTTCACCAGATAGAGCCCAGTGTCAGACTCTGCACTGAGTGTGAAGTCTGTTTAAGATTCTTTCTCTCCGCCCCCCTCTCTGCCCCTCCCCACTCACGCCCGTACATGCATGGTTTCTCTCTCTAAAAAAAAAAAATATTAAAAATTATAAAAAGGGGGTGCCTAGGTGGCTCAGCCGGTTAAGTGTCCCACTTCAGCTCAGGTCATGATCTCGCAGTCCGTGAATACGAGCCCTGTGTCGGCTCTATGATGACAACCTCAGAGCCTGGAACCTGCTTCAGATTCTGTCTCTCCCTCACTCTCTCTGCCCCTCCCTGGCTCGTGTTCTGACTCTCTCAAAAATAAATAAATAAACTTTTTTTTTTTTTTTTTTAATTTGAAAAAGGTTTCCTACACAATACAATGGAATGGCGTGCTTACGTTTCTAGGCTCTGGAGCTGGATTGCCCAGGGTGAAGTTCCAGCTCCATTCCTTCCAACTGTGTGCCCGTGGGTATGTTCTCAAACCTCTTGGGACTGTCTCTGTTTTTTTTCTGGAAAATTAGGACAGTAAAAACACCTATTCCATGGAGCATTATGAGGATTAAATGAATTAATACATGTAAAACACTTTGGATGGTGCATGGTACGTGGTAAGTATGCAACAAATGTTATTTTAATGGTTTTGTGTTTCATTTTGTTTTAAACAGTTCTTCAACAAAGCTAGAATATAATGGATCAGGACTTGAACAGAGGGAAAACATACATTTTGCACTGAATGGTTTTTTTTTTTAAGTGCCCCTCTGCTGTCTCCTGTTTCCTGGTGTTAGTCTGGGTATAAATATGGAACCCAGTCTGCATAGCTGGGAGACCATCACTGCCTTGGTGATTGTCTCATTAACTCCAGGGTTCAGGACTTAAGTCATCATCTGAGTTTTGGTGGAGCCATTGGTCACTGTACGGTTGTGAAATTAGAAGGAATTACTTTTAGCATTGTGTCTGCCATTTGATATTTGCAGAGTGTTTTGTAATCTCCTAGTTACCCTCCACCCACCTGCTGGGACCTAGACAGATGGCAAGCCTTCCTTCCACTTAACATTTCTCCAAAATTAAAGGAGTAACTCACACTCGATGATGAAAACAGAACTCAAAACAGTTTTTCACTTTCTTTTTTGAATCCATCCCTGTAATAGAAACTGCAATAGTTGATTTGATCTTTGAAAGACTGACAGAATAACTGAGAGAAAACAATAATAATTATTGCACATACTTCTTGTGTGCTTACAATGTAGTAGACACTGTTCTAAGCTTTGTGTATGAACTGACCATAATCCTATGATGCAAATACTGTTCTTTCTTTTATTTTACTGATGAGGAAACCAAGAAGCACAGAGGATACATATTTTGCCCCAAATTTCACGATTGCTGAATGGTAAAGGACTCACCCTGTTAGTCTCACTCTGGAGCTCTGATCTTCACTACCACCACACTATCAATAGAATCCTGCCTGAGCCTGGGACCTAATGAACTCATTCATACCTTCCAGCACCCTCTCTTTTGTATGAGAAAGCAACTAATGAAGTTTTGCATGAATACATATAGGTTGCCAAGATCAGGTGGCATTCTGAGAAGCTCCCTATCCATTACTTTCATAAATTTACAACTGTGTCTGATCTCCCTTATAAGGTCAGAAACCTGATTTTCCCAGCACACTAAAAAGGAAGCCATTTCTGAGGAATAAACTCACATTAATTAAATTTTAAAGGTTTTTAATTGCCAAACCAATATGTCAAAATATTAATCCATTCTAACATTAATAAATACTTATTGAAAGACTAGGTGCTAACAATACAATGGTGTGGTGATTCTAAGGGTTTCATATAAAATCCCTGCCCTCATAGGGGCTCCTGGATGGCTCAGTAGGTCAAGCGTCTGACTTCGGCTCAGGTCATAGTCTCACGGTTCGTAAGTTCGAGCCTCACGTCAGGCTCTGTGCTGACAGCTCAGAGCCTGGAGTCTGCTTCAGATTCTGTGTCTCCCTCTCTCGCTGCCCCTCTCCTGCTTACAGTCTATCTCTCTGTCTCTCAAAATTAAAGAAACATTTTAAATAAACAAATAAATAAAATCCCTGCCTTTATAGATCTTACATTCCAAGTGGGAGAAGAGATAAAGGTAATAAAAAATATATAAATCTATAAATCAATCATACAAAAACAGTTAATAGTAAGTACCAGGAAGAAAAAATGAAGCAGAAAAAAACCCAGAAGTTTAAGAGATACTACTTTAAGTTGAATGGTCAGTGAAGGACTATTTCAGGGTGTGATATTTGAGCAGACACCTGAATAAGCAAGAAAGCAAGCTAAGTGGACATGAGACCAGTGTTCAGACCGGGGAAAAGCCTTGCAGTGGAAACATTCTTGACACGTTGGGGAAACAGATAGTAGACAATATTATTAGAGTTCAAAGAGTGAGGAAGAAAATGGTAGTATGATTTGGGAGAGGCAGTCAGGGGCCAGATCACAAAGGCCTTTATAAGGTTTAGGTCATGATAAGGAATTTTGGATTTTATCCTAATGTGATAGAAACTATTAGAGGGTTTTAAACAAGAGAGTGATGTGCTCAGATCTGTGTTTTAAAAGGACGGCTCCAGCGGCAACCTGGAGAATTGGCTAATGAGGGCACAGGTGCCAATGGGGAGCAGGATAGGTAAATACTGCAGGGTCAGGTAAGAGATGATGGTATCTTGGAGCAGAACAGAAAATGGCAAAAGAGGTAAGAAATGATGGGATTTGGAATGTATTTTGAAGGATGTACTCAAAGTTTGAGGCCTGACCATGAGGTGAGTGAAGATCCATATTTTTGTAGGAGAAGGCAATAGAGATTTTGTTTTTTGGATGTGATGATTTTAGTGTGCCTATTAGACATCAGAAGGCAGATTATAATTGGTAGTCTATAATTAATAGGGGAGAGGTTGGAACTGACGTTATCAGTATATCAGTGGTTTTTAAAGCCATGGGATTGAATTCAATTCCTCAAGATGGTGATCACAGATAGAAAAGAGAAGAGACTCCAAGACTGAGACCTGGAACAACTCTGATTTAGAAGGAGGAATAAGGAGAGTCTAGCAAAGGAGATTGAGGAAGAGCAGCCAATGAGAGAGAAGAAAAACCAGTAACACATGTTCCTGAAACCAAAATAAGAAAATGTTTCAAGATGGTGGGAGTGCTAATTATCTGAAAAAACTTCTGAGGAGTAGAGTTCATTCTCTAAGTCTAAAAACTCAGATGTGGCTATTGGATTAGGCAACATCGAGGATATTTGTGACTTTAGCAAGAGAGGATTCAGTGGAATGGTGTGAAAGATAGCTTAGCTGGGGTAGTGGATAAGTGGTAAGGTGAGGAAATAGATGAGGTAAGAAGGAGGCTAGTAGACAATACCATCCAATCCACTTAGTCAAGTCTTACTGGCTTAGAAATCTCTTCTTTGAGCCATTGTGTGTTGATCTTGAGATTTAACTTCCAAGGGAAATTATATTTCCCCTATTTCCAGGTTCCTTGAAGGCACTGTGATATATCCTTTATAAACCAACTACTTTAAAATTTCCTTTAGTATTATTAGTCTAAAAGATCTAAAATGTTAAATAAAAATGTGTAAGAATGAAGAATGACCGTTGCTGAAGAAAGATCAGGAAAAAGAAAAGCAGAATTATAAATTATCTGAAAGAACCATAATTTAATTCTCCTAGGTTAAAAAATTTCATGACAAGAAATGCTTCTCTGAATTATGTAAACTAATATGAAACTTAGTACCCCACACTCAGTATGTATTCACTGATATTGGTAGTAATTAGCAACCATGATGATGATAGTGATTGTAGTTCTTTGAAAGTAATTAATTGTGTTAGAGCAAATAAAGATGAAATATGTTAATATGAACATGCAAGGATTTATCCAACAAATTATTAATTTTCGCTACAAGTCTTAGAAAAAAGCAAATAGACCGTAGTGAGCACATAGACTGCCAAATGTTATGAGGAAAGTGCCAGACTCTACTGATAAGTGAATTGCCTAGGGATGCTCTTTTTGTGTCTCCCTTTCTGAGATGACCACCACCGGTTGGTCTTAAAAATCACATTGGGTCTAGTTAGCTTTGAAGTGTCTTGGCAGTGCACACTACGGATTTGAAGGTTTTGAATTATTTTTAAAGGTATGATTTATCACCATATAACTGTTAAATAATGCATGACATCTTTGAAGAACTTATGAAATAGGTTAATTGTTGTTTATAAACTGAATCTGATAAGTCAAGGATTTAGGAATGCTTACAATGGTAGGTAATATGTAATGGCTACCCCAGGGACAATGGTATATATCACTAAATCCTATTTTATTTTCCTCCATCCTGGGTGCCCAGAAAACTATCCTTCCCAGTCCACTTGAACCTAAGTGGGTTTGTGTGCCTACTGCTGGTTTATGAAATGTATGCAGAAGTGATGTGAGTCACTTCAGAGCTGAGGCTGAAATGCCCTGTGCTGTCTTCTATCTTCCATTCTTTCACTTTAGCAGATGCCAAAGTCAAGAGCCAAGATGGTGGAAACCATGTAAGACTGGGTCCCTAGGTGATTCCTTTGAGCAGAGCTCTCCACTAACCTGCTCAAGATAGGTAGCGTGAATAAGAAATAACATATAAAGAATTTAGAGCTAATTTATTATTGCAACATCACTTAACCTAGGCTGAGTAATAATAGCCACAACAAAGTGAGATTTCATAACCCAATTCTATTAAGGTGCAGAGGAGGGAAGTTCTAAAAACTTGGGCAAGGACAGGGACCTAGAACCTCTACTACATGAGAATTTAAATTAAAGCCTTCTACAAAAAGATGAGACACCATAAGGGTGATCAACCCCTCAGTCAGTGAACTAAAACAAATATGTCCCCCACAGAAAGAGATGTTGAGGATACATGCTGATCATGGCCTTGCCTCTAGAAGGAACAGAAAACAAAAAGGAAACAGTACCCTCTGGATATTTCCAGCCACCTCAAGATGCTCTCATATAAGTTTGGGGCTGGAATTTTTACCACCTGTATAGCCACATAAGATTTCCCAGCTGAAAAGTCAGTGAAAGAGTTCCTGAGTTGCTTTTACCTCAGACACCTGGCAGAAACAAAAGCAAATCCTTTCTGAAGGAGCCAAATTAAATTACAGAATTACAGAATTCTATCAGGTAAAGTGAAAAACACAAATGCATAAGGAAGATCCATTGACGAGAGTCAACAGATTTTTGAATTACCAAGAAAAGAGATGATAGAGTAATATACCTCAAACAGTAGAGTAAACCATTATTCCATATGCTACTTTAATAGTTCATATATGTCATAATGTATGTGTCAAAGCCCATAAAATGTTTAACACCAAGAGTGACCTCTAATGTAAACCGTGAGCTTTGGGTTATAATGCTGTGTCACTATAGGCAACAATGTAACAAATGTAAATGTAGTGTGGGATGTTGATAGTGGGGGAAGGTAGGATTGTATAGGGACAGGAGAACTCCCTGTACTTTCTACTTAAGTTTGCTGTGAACCTAAAACCACTATATAAAATGAAGTCTAATTAAAATGAAAAAAGAAGTACAAAGAGAGGTGAAAATTATTTCTTTGAAAAAAGTATAAAATTAAATCATTGGTAAAGTGGATCAAGACAGAGAGAAGGCACAAGTGAATAATATAGGAATCAAAAATATTGTTAGAGATATAGCAGTGATTAGAGGTTAACAATTAAATTGAAGTAAAAAGATAAAAACAGAGATAAAGATACATGAAAATCATTGTTACAGTATTTTTTTATGTTACAAATGTGAAGATTGGGTTGACCTCCCAAACATCTGGGAATTAAGCTTCTAAATAACCATGAGCAAAATAGAAACACAGAAATTTAAAAACTTCTTTCAACTGCAGGATAATGACAAAATGTGTGGGATGCTGCTAAAGCAGTGCTTAGAGGGAAATTTATAGCTTATGTTAGAAAAAAATTTCACCTTAAGAAATTAGAAAAAGAAAATTCAATTAAACCCAACATAAAAAGAGAAAAGTAAATAAAAACCATGAGAACAGAAATAAATGAAATAGAAACAAACAATAGAGAATATTGACAAAAGTGAAAGTTGAGTCTCTGGCAAGAGTAATAAAATTGATAAACCTTATGCACTACTGATCAAGGAAGAGAGTAAATAAAAAGAAAACATCAATTCAGATCCTAAAGACATTAAAAGGACAATAAAGGAATGCTAAAAACAATTTTATGCCAATAAATGAAACAATTTACCATTAAAAAATTGATTCAAGATGAGTTGTAAATCTAAACATAAAAGCCAAAATTATAAATCCGGTAGAACACATAGAAAAATAGATGGACAACGTTGGGGTAGACACAAAGATTTCTTAGAGAGGACCAAAACACTAACTAAAAATTTGATAATTTATACAGCACTAAAATTAAAAGCTTCTATATATCAAAAGACACAAGGAAATAAAAAGACAAAATTGGGAGAATGTATTGCCATTTTTATGTCTAAAAAAGGACTTGTCTCCAGAAAATAGAAAGAATGACAAATCAGTAGAAAAAAGACAACTTTATTAAAAAATAGGCAAAAACTTTAACAGCCACTTCATAAAATAAGATGTACGAATGACAAACCTGCACCTGCAAAGATGCTTAAAATCATTAACAGGTTGAAACCACAAGATAGCACTACACCCACTGGAATGGCTAAGTTGAAAAACCTGGACACTATTAAGGTGTGTCCTTAATAGTGTGTCCAAGTATTGGCAAAATTAAGGTGTGTCCAAGTATTGGCAAAAAAAAAAGGAGATACAGAATTACCCTATGATCCAGCAATTGTACTACTAGGTATTTACCCAAAGGATACACAAAAACTAATTTGAAGGGATACATGCACCCTTATGAGTATAGCAACATTAGCAACAATAGTCAAATTGCAGCAAGAGCCCAAATATGCATAGACTGATGAATGGATAAAGAAAATGTCACATATATATTTAATGGAATATTACTCAGCCATCAAGAGAATGAAATCTTGCCATTTGCAACACTGTGGATGGAGCTAGAGAATATTATTTGAAGTGAAATAAGTCAGGGAAAGACAATTACCATATGATTTCACTCATCCGTGGAATTTAAGAAACAAAACAAATGAACATTGTGGGGGAAAAGAGAAGCAAACCAAGAAACAGAGTTTAAAAAAAAATTTAAGGTTTATTTATTTTTGAGAGAGAGACAGACAGAGTGGGAGCCGGGGGCGGCGGGGGTGGGGGTGGGGGTGGGGGGGCGGCGGTGGTGAGGTAGAGAGAGAAAGACACAGAATCCGAAGCAGGCTCCAGGCTCTGAGTTGTCAGCACTGAGCCTGATGCAGGGCTTGAACTCACGAACTGCGAGATCATGACCTGAGTCGAAGTTGGACACTTATAACCAACTGAGCCAACCAAGCACCCCCAGACGCTTAATTATAGAGAACAAACTGATGGTTACTGGAGGGGATGTGGGCAGGGAGGATGGGTTAAATAGGTGATGGGTATTAATGAAGGCACTTGTTATAATGAGCACCAGGTGTTGTATGTAAGTGATGAGTCACTAAATTCTACCCCTGAAACTAATATGGCGCTATATGGTAACTAGCTGAATTTGAATAAAAACTTGGGGAGATAAAAGAAAAAGCAGATGCACTAGAACTCGTTTATACTGCTGGTGGAATGCAAAATACTAAAACCACTTTGAAAAATGGTATGGCAGTTTCTCATCAAGTTTATTCACCTGTTCTCTAACCCAGCAATTCTACTCTCATATATTTACCCAAGAAAAATGAAAACATATGTTCATAAAGAGACTTGCACATGAATGTTCAGAGCAGCTGTATTTGCAGTAGTCAAAATGGAAATAATGGAGATTTCCATTCCTAGGAGAATGGACAGATAGATTGTGGAACATTCATACAAGGGAATATTATTCAGTAATACAAAGTAACAAACTAGTGATATATGCAGCAACATGCAGGAATCTCAAAAAATGTCCGAAAGAATTCATATTCAAAAGAATATGTGCTATATAATTCCATTTATTTAAAATTCAGGAACAAGGAAGACGAATCTATGATAGAAATCAAAACAGAAAATGCTTCGTAGAGGCAGAGGGCAAGATTCCCTGGAAAGAGGCATGATAAAACTTTCTGTAGTCATAGAATATTCTATATCTTCATGGGTGTTCTTCCAACTATCTGTGCATATACTATGTATAAATTATACCTCACTAAAAAATTCAAAATTAAAAAAACAGGCAAAAAATAACAAATTCTTAGGAAAAAGTAAATGATCAAAACTGACCCAACAGTGTCTGAAAGTTTGAATGGTTCTAAAATAATGGAAAAAATGAATCAGCGATTCAAAATCTTCTCAAAAATAAATTATCAGGCTCTTTCAGAAAAGAGAAAAATTGGGCTGAGATTAGTGACATTGTGACAAGAAAAGATTAAACAGGACAATAAGAAAAAGTTAAATTATAGGCCACGTTTAACTTTGAGTTTCTATGTAAAAGCCCTAAATAAAGTATTATTAAACCAACTCTACAATTTTTAGAAAGATACTATTTCATAACCAAGTGAATGCAATGTGAGCTAAATACAGGAAAATCTCTTACTGTAATCTATTGTATTAACTGGTTGAAAAATCCACGTGATGCTTTCAATAGATGCAGATAAGAAGCGTGGTCAAGGAACAAATGAAAAGATGCTCAATTTTACAAAACAAACAAATAGAAGTTAAAACTGCAATAAAGCAAGATACCATTTTACAAACATTGATGGGTCAAAAATTACAAATACCAAGGGTTAGCTACAACGTGAAACAAAGAAAAGGTATGATAGAGTATAAACTGATACACTCATTTTGGAAAACAATTTGACAGGACCCACCAAAATGGGCTCATCCCCTGACCCAGCAATGAAAAAAACAATTCCATTCCTAAGTTTATACCAAGAAATGAGAGAAAGAATGTGACATTAGAAGTGGATGTGTGTATTGAGGTAGATGGGAAGAGGGGAGTGTTTCAGCCACGGGGGAAGGAAGAGGCCCCTAGAGGCTGACATTGGCAGTGTCTGCCCATGCTCAGTCACTGGAAGAGGAAGTCTTACCTACAGGGTTTGGGAATATTTCTGATCTCTGGTTTGGAGATAAACGTATGTGGTCAAACCAATTAGCAAAATTATACCTTGTCCTGGATAGATAGCTCAAGCTGGTTTTTCCTGGTTCTTTTAAATATTCCATTAATATAAAACTCTGTGTTCTGACTCTATGTTCATCAAGCAATATCCTGTTTCCCAAGTGCATCTGCCCGTAGGAAGGGAAGGTACCAATCACCTAGGTTTCGACTATTTCTGATTCCTGAGTAATCCAAAACTGTCCCCTAATTGTAATTTGACTTCTCATATACTTTGACTATAGGAAGAGAAATTTATGCCAGCCTGAATGAGCTGGTTATATTTCTCACGGCATTAATAAACTAGGCATTCTGATTTGTATGACTCTTACATGCCCTTGAGTTAATGTGAATTCCTCCCTCTGGGGCTGATCACCCTGAGGCTGATTCCCAAGCATGATTTCCACTTCTTAACAAAGTTCAGATCCAGCTGTTCTCATGTTAGTTGGCATTACTGTCTCACATCCATTTTCCAACACTTTCTGTTGATTCCTGCCCTTATTAAATCAGTGTTCAACTAGAAATGAAAATTAAAGGTTATACATTAAAACTCTAATATATAAAGTAATTCCTAAAACTTCACAAAATTTTGAAGTCAACTAGTTCTATTTTATAAGTATCTCCAAAAATTAATATGAAATATTGCTGAACTCAACATAAGCATGTGTACACATAAACACTTGTGTTTTGAAGTCAGTTTTATAGGAAAGTTATGATTTTTTTGAGAAAGTTTGAAGCCTAATGAAGACGGGCATATCATGACTGAGCACTGACCAGTGGGTGAACTAGTTACATGCAGATTACCTAGTGATGATTTTGTTATGAGACTTTAAGTGGCAACGTAAATAGCCACATGAAACCAGCTGAGCCTGTTAGGACTTGAATATGATAAGCATGTTTCTCAACAACCACGCCTTATATCCACTTTGGTTGACCTTTTTTTTAAAAAAAAAAAAAAAATCTGACTCTTTTACCTGTCAATGAATAATGCTCACTCAGTGCTGCCTCTGGTCTATTAATTCTGCTTGGCTGTCTTTGAAATTTTTGGACAACATGCTTCTCAGGTGATTGCAACGTGAGTCAAGTAGAAAAAGAAGTTGTCGACAGTCCCAGTGAGGTCCTAAGCCTTGGCAGTGGGGTTCATGCAAGCCTGGTGCTGTCACCACATCAATCAGCCCTGGAGCACACTGTTATTATCACAACCAGTCATTCCCCACTGCAATCACAACAGGAGAGAGGAAAGCCTTCTCTTCACAACTGACTGCGAGATGCTTGATCCCTGTAACCTTGAGAAGTACCAGAATGTCACAGGTAGGAGTTTCCCTGTGGCACTTCTGCATATCCTTCCCTCCCACTGCACTTCCCCCTCCCTCTCCCTAATCTTTGCTCTTCTCAGACTGGAAGACAGTCACGAATGAGACTGAGCACAAGGATTTGGCTACAAGCCAAAAGGACAAACTAAAAGTATCACAGAGGTGCAGAAGAGGTATAATTTTAGACTGCTGCAGGAGAGAATGCAAAATCTGGAGGCAGAGGCTTCAGTGTCTGGGAGCACCTGACAGTGCTCTTAGGGAATGAAAACTGATCACTAGCTTCAACTAGTGGTCCCTAGCAGGGTCCGTTTCTGGGCAAAATACTGAAGGAAGTAAAATTTATCATCTTTGTTTGCTACTTCCATTTCCTACTCTTCTTCCCTATTCCTCTCAGGACTTTTTCTTTTAAGTCTACTTGAATCTATCCTTCCTAGTGATCAAACTGGCCCTTGATTCATGTTAATGTTGAAAAGAATCATCCATATTATAATTCACACCCATGTTTAAGGGGTGACTGTACTTTATTGTATCTAGAAGATTTGGATATGTATGAGGGATAGTATGCCAGTCAATTCAGGGAAGTAATTTTTCATCCTCTTATTCTGGGCTCAAATGCAGTTTGGTCAGTGTGGAACTAGATAGCATTTTCTCCCTTGTTGGTGAGACTAGCATGTGAACTAAGCTTATTTGCAGCTAATACAATCACAACCATGGATGCCATCAGTCAAGTGCCTACCTATTCCACTTACCAGATGTTTCACCCAAGTTATCTCATTCAGTCATCACAGAAACAAAATGAAATGGATACTATTATTTCTGTTATATGGATAAGGAAACTGACATAAGTTAGTGAAGGACAGAGCTGGACTTTGAAAACCCTCGACCTCTCCACTATGTAACATCTCAGGAAGCAAAAACTTTAGTTAAATTCTAAAACTAAAACACTAAAATGGAATCTCCAATGTAGCAACAGAATACAATTATGACACTGGAAGAGGCAACAGAACATACCTACCTGTTTACCACCTACCTCAAAAGAACACTGCATGCTTAGAAGGCTTCTCCAAAAGTATGGGCTTTCTTCTAAGAAGACCAACTGTTCAAATAAATCTCTATTTCATTTTTTTTTAATTATATTCCTGACCTGGGTCACAAACAAAACCTCACTGCATTCTGAAAGGAAGAAACAATACCAATAACATTCTCTTACTAAAATGCAATAAAACTAAAACTAGTAACAAAATAAAAAACTGAAAAGGAACTTCCACCTAGAAATTAAGACATATGTTTTTAAAAAACACTAGTCAAGAACATTATATTGAATGGATGAAAACAAACACTGAAAATACATACTATATGATTTCAGTTATGTGAAGTTAAAAGAAAAACTAACCCATGGTAATAAAGATGAAAATAAGTGGTTACCTCTGAGTATTGACTAGGAATGGGCACAAAGGAACTTTCTGGTTGATAAAGATCATCCAAACCTTGATCTAAATGGTAGCTACATGGATGTATACATATGCAAAAATTGATCAGGATGTACTGTTAAGATTTGTGCATTTTAATGTATTCAAGTTCTTCCTCACTTCGAATAAAAGAAATCAACTAATATAATTCACCACATTAAAAATTAGAATAAAAATGTTATTATCACTCCATAGTTACAGAAACAAAGTTGATAAAATTCATCTCCTGTTTATTAAAAAAAAAAACTGCTAGAAAACTAGGAATAGTAGAAAACTTCCTTAATCTGATAAAATGTGTCCTAAAAATTCTGCTCCAACCCTATACTTAGTGTTGAAGAGCAAAAATCTCTTTTATGATCAGAAATGAAGTAAAAATGCTCATTATCACCACTTTTTTTTTCTTTCACCCATTTATTTCATCCACCCATCCCCCCCATCTCTGGCAACCACCAACCTGTTCTCTATATCTATGTGTTTTTTGTTGTTGTTTTTCAGATTCCACACATAAGTGAGATCATATAGAATTTGTCTTTCTCTGACTGACTTATTTCACTTAGCAGAATGCCCTCAAGTTCCATCCATGTTGTTGTAAATGGCAAGATTTCCTTCTTTTTTATGGTTGAATATATTCTTCTTTATCTATTTGTATATTGATGGACACTTGGGTTGTTTCCATGTCTTAGTTGTTGTAATTAAGGCTTCAATGAACATGGGAATGCAGATATATTTTCAGGTTAGTGGTTTCATTTCCTTTGGATAAATATCCAGAAGTGGAATTGCTGGATCATATAGTAGATCTATCACTACTTTTATTCAACATGGTGCTGGAGGTCTTAGCCAAGGCAGTAAAGCATTGTCATTATTTGCAAATGGCATGACTGTGCATGGAAAAATCCAAAATAATTTAGAAATAAATTATTATAATTAATAAGTGAAGTTAATGAAGTCCCAATATACAGTTTACTCAAATAAATTGTATTTTTATAAATAAATGAAACTATTAGAAAAATAGCACTGAAAACCATCAATGTTAAATACCTTAGAATATAATCTAATAAAATGTACACAAAATTTCAACACAAAGAACTTTAAAATATTGAAAGAAATTGCAAAATCCAAATAAATATAGAGATATAATTTGTTTATAAATTAGAAGACTCTGTGTTATAAATATGTCTGTTCTCCCTAAATCAACTGATAGAGTCAATGCACTACAGTTATAATTCCAGCAATTTGGGGGGAGGGTGGGGAATTGACAAGTTTCTAAAATTTATTTTTTAAAATGCAAATAACTAAGAACAGATAAGGTAGATTTGAAGAAGAATGATTTGGAGAATCTAGTTACACCGCTAAATATTAATTTAGCCACATTAATTAAGACAGTGTGACACCACCGGTTTGAGCACAGGCAAATGGACCAGAAAAAGAAACAGAAGAGGGAATCCAGAAATACACCCTGACACAGACACATGGTTTATGGCAAAGATCACATTACAGAAACACAAGTAGAGAACTGACAACAAATTGTTGTGGGTCAGTTGACTATCCAAAAGAAAAAAATTAAGCTTGATTTCCACATTGTACCATATAAAAATTCAACTCTAGGTGGATTGTAGGTTTAAACGTGAAGGTAATCACTTCTTGGCTAAGAAGAATCGCTTCTTGGCTAAGATCAAGTGTAAATGTGAAAGGTAAAACAATTACTTTTAGAATATGATCTGCATGACTTTGTCATAGGCAAAGATTTCCCAAATAGTATACAAAAATAAAGCATTAACCATAAAGGGAAAAATAAGTTGGATTACATAAAAATTAAGAACTTCTGCTCATCAAAAAACTTATTTGGAGACTTATAAGATACAAAGTAGGAGTCCGTGTTTGGAATGCCTACATCTGAGAAAGATTTTATACCCAGAATATATGAAAAACCTCTTTAGATAAAAAAAAGTTCATAAAAACATGGGCAAAAGACTTGAAAAGGCATTATAAATGATCATAACCAAATAGATAACAAAACATATGAAAAGATGCTCCTTGGTAATAATATAAATGCAAATCTAAAACCAGAATAGTTAAATTTAAAAAGACTAATAATACCAGGGCACCTGGGTGACTCAGTCAGTTGAGTATCTGACTCTTGATTTTGGCTGAGGTCATGATCCCAGGGTTGTGGAATCAAGCCCCACATTGGGCTTCACGTTGAGCATAGGGCCTGTTTAAGATTCTGTCTCGGGTTCTCCCCCCTCCCCGCCCGGTACCAAGATGGCGGCAGAAGCAGCTGGTGGGAAATACAGAAGCACTGTCAGCAAAAGCAAAGACCCCTCGGGGCTGCTCATCTCTGTGATCAGGACTCTGTCTACCAGTGATGATGTTGAAGACCGAGAAAATGAGAAGGGCCGCCTTGAAGAAGCCTATGAGAAATGTGACCGTGACCTGGATGAGTTGATTGTACAGCACTACACAGAGTTGACGACAGCCATTCGCACATACCAGAGCATCACAGAGCGCATTACCAACTCCCGAAATAAGATAAAGCAGGTGAAAGAGAACCTGCTTTCTTGCAAGATGCTGTTGCACTGTAAACGGGATGAGCTCCGGAAATTGTGGATTGAAGGAATTGAACACAAGCATGTCCTGAACCTGCTGGATGAAATTGAGAATATCAAGCAAGTGCCTCAGAAGCTGGAACAGTGCATGGCCAGCAAGCACTATCTCAGTGCCACCGACATGCTGGTGTCAGCAGTGGAGTCTTTGGAGGGCCCCCTGCTCCAGGTGGAAGGACTGAGCGACCTGAGGCTGGAGCTTCACAGCAAGAAGATGAACCTCCACTTGGTTCTCATAGATGAACTGCACCGGCACCTGTACATCAAATCCACCAGCCGAGTTGTGCAGCGTAACAAGGAGAAAGGGAGAGTGAGGTTGGTTAAAGAGCCTCTTCGCTACAGTGTCTTGTGGCAGTGGAGAAGTTCAAGGACCATTATTTGTTTCCCAGAAGACTGTTGTACTTGATTTGCTTCTTGGTTTTGCTTCTTACTTTTCAACATACTGTCCCTGAAACTATAAGATGGTTTTGTAATAGCAAATACTCCATGTTCTGAAAAAAAAAAAAAAAAAAAAAAAGATTCTGTCTCTCAGCCCTCTCCCCAGCGTGTGCTATCTCTTTAAGATAAGATAAGATAAGATAAGATAAGATAAAGAAGACTGATAATACCAAGTTTAATAAGGATGTGGAGCGTAGGAACTCTTACATATACTGTTTTGGGGAGTGTAAATTGGAACAACAACTTCCAAAAACTTTTTAGAAGTATTTACCAAAGCTGTATACGTGGCATGATTCACGGCCCAGCAAATCACCTCATAGGTATATAGCACTTACAGACCTTTGCTTATATGTGTACCAGGAGACATATATAAAGATGTTCATAGCAGTTTTACTCTTAATTGCCACCAACTATAAACAATCCATGTGTTAATCAGTAATAGAACAGATATTAAATTGTGGTCTATTAGCAAATGGAATTTTATTCAGCAATTAAAATGAATGAATTATTCCTACATGCTGCAACACGAAAGAATCTCACAAATGTAACATTGAGTGAAAGAAGCTAGACTCAAAAGACATACAAGACTCTCTAATTCTATTTATGTACATTTGACAAACAGGTGAAACAAATTTAGTTTTGGAAGTCAGATAGTGATCAACAGCCTGAGAAGTTGCAGTGACTGGGAAGGGATACATTAGGGCTTCTGCAAGTTCTATTTCCAGTAATGTCCCATTTCTTGGTAAGGCTAGGGCTACACAGGTGTGTTCTCTTTGTAAAACTTCACTGAGATGCATACTTACAGGTTATTCCCTCTTTGGATATTGCACTTCAGTGAAAAACTATTTATTTTAAAAAATTGAGGTAGCACAAATACAGAAAATTAAAAATGACAAGAAGGAGATACTACCAAAAATGAAGGAAACAAATGAATCATGAGACTATTTTGCACAGTTCAATGCAAATAAATCTGAAATGTATTATTTTCTAGAAAAATACAATATACTCCAAAAGAGCAAATCTAAACAGTTCAGTTACTATAAAAGAAATAAACAGTTAAAAGGAAATATATAATTACATATATGGAAAATGCAAAAGAACAAATGAAAAAGCTTTCTGGAACAAAACAGAATTTAGTCAAGTAGTTTATGAAATCACCATGCAAAAATCAATGGCCTTCATCTATACAAACAAAAACAGAATGTATAGAAGACCTCATATATAATAACCAAAATAAGAAAATAAACACATATGAGTAAACTTGACTAGAAATGCCCAGAATGTATAAATGCCTTGAAAGACAAAAAAAAAAAAAAAAAAAAAAAGAAAGAAAGAAAGAAAGAAAGAAAGAAAGAAAGAAAGAAAGAAAAAAGGAGTTGAACAAATAGAAAGATATACTGCATTTTGGGATTGTAAAACTCAGTATTCTAAAGATGAAAATTCTCTCTCAGTTCAATATTTAAATGCAATGAAATATTAATAGAAAATACCATCATTAATTGTATATTAAAATATAATTATAGCTTCTATAAGTAATCCAGTCTGGTATGAGAAGACAGACTGACCAATGAAAGAGAATAGAAAATTCAGAAACAGATCCAATGCATTTGGAAATGTAGACCATGAGAAAGGTAGCATCTCAAATCAATAGGGAAAAGATACACTTTCTAATATCAGGTGTTGGGATAGCCAAGTGAAAAAAAAGATAAAATTGGGTTCACTCTTCACACCAGAGGCAAAAATAAATTCAAATATAAGAGTTAAATGTTAAAGTCTAATGAAGCCGTGCAAGTCCTAGAAATATGATTTGGCAAAACACAGAGGAATTTCTCTTTAACTTTGGAAGGGGCTCCTTTCCAAACTATGATTCACAATGTAGAAGAGAAAAGGGGGAATGTGCTACATACAATAATACACATTTCCCATTAAAAGACACCAGAAGTCCCTGGAAAAATGCCTGATTCTAGGTGTGGGGCAGGCAATACACAACATCTGTCACACCAGAAAGCGAGAAAAATATTATTAGAGCTATTAGGATTTTGCCAAATGGACTGAACAGCCAACTTGAAAAGTTTTCTACTTGCCAAAGATAGAATTCTCTGAGCAGCAATGACAATAGCATCTAAAATGGATTGAAATATATCAACCATGTTTAAATTCATGAGTTAATGATAATTAAAAAAAATTCTTGATTACTTTTGGAAAATGTTAAGGATCTAACTCATTATTTTGGAAACTGGTTAATACAGGGGGAAAATTAAGCATTTATTCTGCCTTTATTATATGAACAGTATCCCAGATAAATAATTGATAAAGAATACTTCTTTATAAAAGTATTCAAGCTAGTAAATGAAGAAGGAGTAATAGAAAAGTGCATTTTGCAGCTCTTAATGAGCTAATGAATGTAGGCAATGATCTTTAATGGCTGTTACCATCTCAAAAAAGACAGACAACCAGACATCATATGCTTCCTGATGAGTGTACCCAATACTGCTTATGAAATATATTTGCTAGAACAAAAAAGTCAAACCTGAATCTGATCAAGACTTTATAGCAAGTTATCAATTTATAGGAAAGAGAGGGACAAGAAAACAACCTAAGCAATTCTAAGCAGGGGCATATAAATAGCAAAATCCATAGATGAAAAGCTCTACTGGACTAACAACCTCAACAGATAAACGGTAAGAAGAAAAAAGATGGAGGAGAACATACAGATTAAATGAGCCTTAAGAGATACATCAATCAGTTGTAATTTATGCACCTTATTTGGAATCTAATTTAAGCAAACTATCTATGTGCAAAACAGACTCTTTGACCAGATATCAAGGATATTATTAATTCTTGCTATGATACTGTAGTTATGTTTTTAAAAAGAGTACTTATTTTTTAGAAATACATATTAAAATATTTATAGATGAAATTATATGGCATCTGAATTTGCATTAAAATAATCAAGTTAGGGGACAAAGCAAGTGAAGATGAAACGATACTGGCCATAAATTGGTAATTGTGGAATGTGGGTGATGGGCCCATGGGAGTTTATTATGCTATCCTCTCAACTTGCTCATGTCTGAAATTTCTGTAATAAATTTTAGAAGTTTAAAACATCATTGTTCATTTTAGTTCAATCACACATTCACCTATACTTTATTGGCCAATAACTAAGGATTTGAAAGGAACAACAATAACAGAAACGAATTTGAATTTATGTGAATCTGAAGGGAAAGCTGAGTGTAATAATATGAAATAGAAAAGAAGAAGTAAGATAGAATCCTTTTTATTAAAGATGTTCCCCTTTACCATCCAGGACACGATAAAAACATTCAGAGTCAAGATAACCCCTTTGAAATTTCCATTTCTTCATTTAAAAAACAAAAAGGCAAAAAACCAAAAACAGACTAACTCTAGAAGGTGAACCTCACTCAATCCCTGAATAAATTAGCGAAGTAGGTGAGCTTGTTCTCACAGTCTCAAAATATCTCTATTAGCATCTTTCCTTTACCTTTCACAGATGTCTTTCAGACCTACCGCAGTCCTACACTCTCCCATTTGATAAATTTTCCTGTCAGTGGAGTGTATTGCCTTTATAGGATTATTTGCTTAAGTCATACAATGCACTATATTAAGTGCTGTGTTAAGTATTCAGGATATGCATTTTCAACTACATGTAGCTATGTGGCTTCTATGAAAAATATTAATTACTACAGTTTTTAAATTAAAATTATTTCTGCAGGAGTGCCTGGGTGGCTCAGCTGGTTAAGCGTCTGACTCTTGGTTACTGCTCAGGCCATGATCTCATGGTTTGTGAGTTTGAGCCCCACATGGGGCTCCGCTCTGGTAGCACAGTCTGCTTGGGATTTTCCCTCTGTCTCTCTGTCTCTCTCTCTGTCTCTCACTCTCTCTCTCTCTCTCTCTCTCTCTCTCTCTCTGCCCCTCTACTGCTCACTCCCTCTCTCATAATAAATTAATAAACTAAAAATTCTTTCTGGAACACTTGATAACTATGGACACTCTGACCAATATTTCAATAATCCTAGTTATGATTTATCTTTCATAATATATTCTAAAAGAATAAGTTACTTCTTTTCAAAGAACTCATCTTGAAGTAGTCATTTATATATCATCTCACTTTTTTAATGTTACTATTCTTCTCCTCCGCCTTCTCCTCCTCCTCCTCCTCTTCCTCCTCCTCCTCCTTCTCCTTCTAAACTAAATACCAGTTCAGGAAAGCAAGTACACATCGAAGAAGATGTGGATTTAAAATGGACTTTTTGGAAATTTCAGAGAAGAGAATTTTAGGAGAAGAGAAAAAGAGAAAATGATGAGACCTAGGTTCAACTTCATAAAGAACAGGATGATTCTTTCATGAACAAAAGAATGGAATTGTACACGTCTGTAAGGTGACTCTGGATTGCTTCACATATGTGAAATGTGACAAGTGCAGAATTAGTTAAGTTAAAAAGAAAATAATATGTATATTTGTATTTATATAAGAGATATGTATTATACATATATATGTATGTATAGAAATTACATGTGTATATATCTTTATGTATAAACACAGTATGGAGAATATTTTGAAGTAATTGCTTTGATTATTTAGCATTGGGGGTTATAGAGGTGGGTGGGCATGTGATCCAAAACTATTGGTTGGACCATTGGCCAACATGGAGCAGGAAGAACAATGCAATTCAGTTGAAACACACATAACAGGTTCAGCATATAAAAAACAAAAGGAAAGACTCTCAGCATGTATGTTTAAGATGTATGAGTTACAGTTCTACAGGAAATTATGAAATATTTATTACAATTGTTCCCAGATAGTTGTCTCAGAGACCTATAAGAAAGTATTTTAAACAATAACATTGTCGTAGGGCTACCAAGTTTCGCTTTTTTTCAGGTAAACACATTTTAAATTTCCATCTGCTATCTTTGTCATTTTATTCAAAATGATAGTTTAATAAAAAAGTAGGGAAGACATAATTTCCAAAAGAAAAAAATAGTCCCTCTCAAATCACATAGACAGATTAATGACAGGTATCAGTCTGGATACCATTTTAGCAGAGCTGGGTTTTCTTTTATTAAACTCTTTTAAAACTCAAATTATATAAATTACCTATATGCACAATACAGAAAACTTGAAAATACATAGAAGATCACTGGGAAAAAAGTTTGAATCTCCCCATCCAAAGATAACCAAAACTTGGTGTGCCATGCACATGGCATTTTTAATAGGTAATTGATTGATAATATCCATTAACCAAAACCTATTGTACTGTTCTTGCCTTTTTTAAATACTATATCAGGAATATTTCTCAAGAAAATATGTATCCTTGTACAACGTGATTTTTAATAACTGCACAATGTCATATTTATGTGAGCACAGAATAATTTATGTAACCAATCCTCTAATTGTTGAGAATTTGCTGTTTCTCTCTCTCTCTTTCTTTTCTTTTCTTTTTTTTTTTTTTTTTTTTTTCATTTTTCTTCTATAGTAAGCAGTATTTGAATTTCCTCAGGTCTCTTCAGCTTGTGAGAACGGAATTAGCGTCTACTCAACAGCGGTAATGTACCTTTTACCATCTCTTATTCCCACCCCTTTTCATGCAGAATCTCAGGCTGGAACACTCATAGAGGTCCCTAGGGATAGAAGCTTCACATGACTTCACTAACAACTTGGCTCCTGTCAGAGTAATGGCTCTTCTTGTGAATATTCTCTGGGCACACTGGTATCCTCTGGAAACCACTGAAGTTCCCAGTAAGTTTTAAGGGGTCTACGTTCAGTTTCATATTTGGAGGAAGCCTAATTCCCATTCTATCATTTGTATTATTTTGTGTTAGAGGGATTCAGACCACACATTGTTGCTTGGGCCACAAGGCCCCCATGAAAACAGCTCCTTTGGCTTCTGCCCAAAGCCCCTCTTTCTATAAATCTTGGACACTTATGGCTGAATTGGTCAGGGTGGTGGCAAAATGTCATGGAAGGCTACTTCCTCAGGTGCACCCAAAGGCTCAACTGCCTTTTCAGCACAGGCAGGACTCCTGCTGTGAGGAACACTTTGGGCACCTCTCTCCCTTCCTCTGGAATAAATTCCTAGGAGTGAATTCCTATGTTCATTTTTTAAGACTTTTAGTGTTGTTAGGAGCTAAATTGTGTCCCCCAAATTCATGTGTTGAAGCCCTAACCCCCAGTACTCCCCCAAAAGGGACTATATTTGGAGATAAGGGCTTTAAAGTGGTGAGTAGGTTACTTGCGACCCTTACGGCAGACCCTAATCCAATATGACTGGTGTCCTTGTAAGAGAAGGAAATTTTAACACACAAAGAGACCCCAGGTGAGCCCACAGAGAAAAGGTCATGTGATAACACAGAGAGAAGTCACCATCTGCAAGCCAAGGAGAGAGGCCTCAGGAGAAGCCAAACCTGCTGTCACAGTGATCTCAGATTTCTAGCCTCCAGAACTGTAAAGAGAAATAAATTTCTCTTTGTGAACTCCCCCAGTCTGTGGTAACTTGTTATAGCAGCCCTAGCAGACTAATATAAATGTATACTCTAGGATTCAGCAAAACACTTCCACTTCCCGTATTGGCAATTCGGATTTCACTATTGCCATGAAATCGCAGAACATCAACTTTGGAAAAACGTGGAGACCTATCCAGGAGCCTATCTGAACCCAGGATTCACAGGATTCTGTACAGTTCACTTTGGGCTTTCCTCAAACACACTTTTTTTTTTTTTTCTAACGAAAAATATTCTTGGTCACTTTAGCAGAATTTCACTTTTGAAAGTTTCTCATTAGTAAAAGATATCTGTGGCATGATGGGAACTCAAGAAAAAATGTAATGAAATGGATGGATGAACCAACACGTGACTGGATAGAGTGGCATCCAACGCTCTCCACATATGGACCTCGGATGTTGGAGGGGAAGGGTCATACTGATGTCTTCTTTGAACATCTTGAAATCCAGCTCCCTAAACTCAAGTTTATTTGGCATCCCTTTCCTTGACTACTGGTAATACATCTACCCATTTCTCCCACAGCTCATGTCACTTGCATTTCATCAACGCTTGCCTTTTTGCTGCCTTTATTTTCTCATTTCAATTAGAAGCAGGCTTCATTTAGAAGATAGTTGGCCTGGAGAAGGTTTGGGATGAATTCCACTTCTAATTACAAGGATAAAAGCATTTACACATTTTTAAAGATATATTAGAGAAAGCATTGTTGCAGTTAAATGACTCTGTTGTCTGTTTCTGGCATAGAGCTCAGAAAAATTCCCAGCCTGGGAATCAAGTAGAGCTAGTCACAGGACAGGTGCTCAGAGTACTGTACCTCATCCATACCACTGAGCAAGCAATGAGTGCTGCTCTGTCCCCAACTTCCTCATAATATCTCTCCAATGAATTTCTTGTTGTCATAGGCAATGTTTCATGCAATTCGTGTTTCTATATGTCACATCTTAGAATCAGACAAAGACCAGCCAAATGCCATAAACCACCCAGAAGCCTCTTTGCTCCTTTAAGGAGACCAACAAATCTATTCTTATTGGTATTCCTGTTAAACCCTTATAAATACTGGTTAGTCTTCCGTGGCCATTTAAGAGACTTTTATATGGTTTTTGAAATGCTCTCCAACCATATTGCTTTTATCTCTTTTTTTCTTTATTGATTTTTCTCCTTAAGACTTTAATTCACTCTTCTGAGGTTGCTACAGTCAAGAGAGAAAGTCTGCAGATCACATAGAGATAACATTCTAACCCAGACTGGGTCACATGCATCTCACATAAGAATACCAGCTTCCTGCAGATAACTGGTCCTTTCCTGCGTTTCAAGCCCTTTCGGGCTCTCTTTTCATTTTTTTTTCTGTCCCTTAGTATTTGAGACTTAATCTTTCTTCAGTCTTATTCTTCACGCTGAGCTCATCTGAAATGTACCAATAATTGCTACCAGCTAAATCTGGTTTCATCATTCTGAAAATTCCTCATTGAAACCAGCTCTGTAGAATACGAATCTGATCATTTCTGCAGGTTAAAGTGACATTGGGGATGTAGCTTTGCCAGTACACTATAGTGTGAGCATAGATAATCTGGGGGTGAATTTGAGTATATTTGTAAAAGGTATAGTCATGTAACATTTAGCTAAATACTGTAACAAACACCATTTAACTTGATTCAAGAATCATCTAAGTGGAAGTATTTTTTTAAATCATGTGTCGACAAAACCTTTATAAAGTTTAATATTCTGCTGAAAAATATCTTTAGTTTCAATTGTTAGGTAGACCAAGTCCTGGAAACACTGGGAGAATGACAGTTTAACCTATTTTATGTTCCAGATTTGTATGTATTAAATTCAACAAACATTTCCTGAGTTTCTACAGTGTGCTATTGTGTGAGGTATTGAATATAGAGTTAAAAGAGTCTCAGGTCACAGTAAATATGTACATATTACAAATATACAAGCACATTAATGATATTGTGAGACATGCACATATTAAGTATATGCTATGATCGAATCTATGTTGGGAAATCAGGGAAGGCTTCCTAAGGGAAGCAACATTTGATATTTTAGATTAAAATATTTTCAAGGGTGACCATTAATTCACTCCTTTACAGGTTCTGCCTTTATCCTTTAGGCTATGGTCATTATCATTATTACTGTCACATTAAATCACTTACAGACCTGTCATTTAGAAGCTATTGGCAACATTTCACAACCTATTCCAATTGTCCTCCCAATATCACTAAATAGTAGAGATAAGAGGGACATGAGAAACATTTGCAAAGAAAGTAAAGTTGATTTCAGGGCTTCTTTTCCTTCCTCCTGGTATCCTGTTTCTTCCCCCAGCCCACTGGCATCAACACTGTGTCTTACACCAGCTATACCCTGTTAAAGTGCTAATTGCTAAGCAATTATAAAATAAAATAAATAAAATTAATTAATTAAAATAAATAAATAAATAACATATTTTCTCATATGTTTGCATTTTATTTATTTATTTATTTTTTTAATTTTTTTAACGTTTATTTATTTTTGAGACAGAGAGAGACAGAGCATGAACGGGGGAGGGTCAGAGAGAGGGAGACACAGAATCTGAAACAGGCTCCAGGCTCTGAGCTGTCAGCACAGAGCCCGACGCGGGGCTCGAACTCACGGACCGCAAGATGGTGACCTGAGCTGAAGTCGGCCGCTTAACCGACTGAGCCACCCAGGCGCCCCATGTTTGCATTTTAATTGAGCAATAGGACCAGGGAAATGCAAAACAGTAAATAATGGTAGTATGATTGGTAGCAGAGTGACATTTGGAGAAGAGAGGACCACTGCGGCCACTTCCACAGATTAGATAACATAGGGAGCCATGGCATAGCATACTCATAGAATTAGTGATGGGATAAACCTCTCCACTCCAATTTAATGAGCACAGTGATTTTTCTCAAGGCCAAAAAATGGAGTCGGCAGGAATCTATGGCTCTTAACTTCTCTGTTCTAGCTATTCCTGTTAGACCATCCTACATTACCTCTCGAATGCACTAATTAATTTTATTAACTTAAATAGTTCAATTAATATTGATATCCGCTTGTGTAGTGATTTATAATCATAATAATGCCGTATCCACTGGTTCTCATGTTGACTCCTTTAATCCCCAAAACAACCAAGTGAGGAAACTGAGGCCCTGATGCGTAAAGAGACTTGTCCAAGATCACCTAGCTGGTGACAGAGTGGTACTGGTCTGGTGTGTGAGGGCCCAGGGTCCGTGTCACTGACACCTCTCCTCTGCCAGGATGGATGCTGCTGATACGTTCAGTCAGAGCATGCTCCTACCACCTCCCACCGTGGGCCCAGGTGAAGAAACCAGTCTCCCGTAGAGGGGCAGCTCTTCTGTGGTCAAGAAAATAAGGGCTGTGTTCTGGGCCCGGAACTTTCCTCTAAATCCTCTCAAGGTTCATTCAAAGAACATAGCGCATCTGAAGCCTAGGCAGACACTCTCACTTTTATTGTTTTTGTACTTTTTGTTTATTGAAAGAGTACAGAACGCATTGCCTATTTCTGACACCAAAATAGAAAGCATGCAGTGCCCACCACAACCAATCAATTCCCAGGCACAGAGGCCCCAGAAACCCTGGATACAACAAATCCTCACCCTGCCATCCCTTCTCAAGTCGTGTGAGTGGACTTCCTGTGTGATTCGGGGGTAGAGTCCGCTGAAGTCCTAGGAGCTGGCAACCAGCTCCCTCCATAGATGGCTTTCAGTTAGGAAGCATGACTGGTGGCTTCATACAAGTGGAGAAAGGGGGGGAGGAGGGCTGAAGAGAGGAGGAGGAGCCCTCGGCAGAATTCCAAGTTCCGTGGTACTGGCCCCACGGAACTTTGGAAACAAGAATCAGGCTTGGGCTGCACAGGTTCCAAGTCACAGGGCTTCCATGGCTGGCAAGCGCCGAGCCGGAAATTCAGTTGAATAGAGCCCTAAATGTTTTTTTGTTTGACATTCATGCTTAACAGAAAATGATGAATCCATTAGCAACTCCTTCCGTTGCCAAAAGAAACAGACTTGCACTTGTAGATTGCTTTCATTCTGTGCTATCAAGCCACTGCATGTGCTGCTTTCACAAAGCTGACAGTCATCTATCATTTTTAAATGGGTTTAGAGGTGCAGTTGTCTTTGTCTGAAGTGTGTGGATGTGTCAGCGTGAATGCGACTCATTAAAACAGGCTGACCCAAACAGTTTAAATAGGATTCACAGTAGGGGGAAAATGTTTTATTTGAGGTTTGTTTGGAATTATTTTGAAGTTTGTCACTAATTTTGAAAAACAATGGGCTCATTTTCCTAACTTCTTTTTCTTCCCTGAGATGTGTTCCAGAGAACAAATAGCTATATTATACACTGTCTCGAAAACATGCTCTTTTGGAAATGAAGAAAGATTCTATGATTGTGAAATTTCAAGAGTTCCCTTGTGCTCTAGAACATTTCACATACTTAAATGACTTCATGCAGCCCCCAAGTTTCTCCCGCTCTCCTCAGCCCCTGACCCCCAACCCATAAATGACATCTTTGAACATCATCTTTAGACCCTTTTTTCATCATTTAGATTAGCCTCTCAAAGAACATCTTTTGTAGTCAATGATTTAACATATGGATTAAATCTTAAATAAAATGAGTTTAAATATTAACAGGAAAGCACCTGGCTGTATGCATCTGGGCTCCATAGGACATTATTTTGTTTTAAATGCCTCAAGATGTTCAATAAAATTGAACATTGGCAAACTCATCCCCAGTGTGAGCCCGTGGACCTTCAACTTGTTTTCCAGTGGCTCTCTTCTTTCTCTTCTCTCATCCCACACTAATATTAAGTTCCTAAAGCAACAACGAAAGGGCAAATCGCAAAAATTAAAATCCAAGAAGATCTGGACATAGCAATGAAGGAGAAAGTAATTTGTCAAGACTTTCAGGGCAACTAGTAGGGTTGATCTTTTGCATTTTATATGTGGTCACAGAGGGAGGTATTTGAAATATTTAACACCTATAAGTCCTGAGCACAGCTGATCAGAATTGTTACCAGAGTAGGGTCCTGGAAGCCCATTGCTAGGGCAAGCATTCATTTAACCCTTATGCTGCTAGATGCAGGAGATTCCAGGATTCACAGTGTTGACTTCAAGGAGGCTGGGCAGTCGGTGGGAGTAGGTGGGGGCTGAGGGTAGTTGCTATTTATCAACCAGCAGAGAAGTATTTCAGTATTTTAATACTCCACTATACCTGTGTGTAATTGGCTGAATTCCAGCCCTGTTTTTTTATTATCTCTTATTCTCCATTGCACAGATTCCTAGGAATTGAGGAAACAAAAGCAGGCATACCACATTATGTTTTGACATTGTCCTATCATCTACCACTTCTTTCTGTACAACTCCAAATCAACCAAGCACCTACAAAGTGCTGTTCACACTGCTTGCACAAGAATGAATGTTGTTGAAAGCGAGGGATGAGGATTAAACCATAAGAAAAGGGTTATATAGTAAATATGGTATTATAAAACACATTTTAAAATACGAATAATTTCTTATCTTCACCCCATTTTACCCAAAGGGCTTCTAGATTTTTCACACTGCAAAGCCCATTATAGAATAAAATATGCAGGATATGTATTTAAACCATGTCACATGCTTCCTTTAAGGAACTAAAATGATTTCATGTAAATTAACCCATTCATTCATTCCTTACCACTACCACTCCCAAAAAAGGTAAACTCAAGGCAAGTCTTATAACATGCATTTTGTAAGTGAAGAAATTTAAGCAAGTCTCAAGACCCTAAGTCTTGAACCAACCGAAGATCAGTTCAACTCAAGTCTCTTGCATCCAATACTGCTTCGATCAAGTTGCCAAATGGTCTGACAACAAGTAACACTCATGTAAGAAGAGGATGGGGGAATGTGACAATTCTGAGACCTCACTCTTTACAGAAGTATAATTGGACGTCCCTAGAGTAACTTAAGACACTTCAAAGCTTAAAATACACATCAAATATAAGGAGGAAAAAGAGGAACGTATTGCTTTTATAAAAGAAGCACTGACAAAAAAAACAGTTTCTACTTAAATGCAGACAAATATAATTAAAAGCATTTGATAGAGAAAGAAAGCACAGACCAAAAGAGAGAGACAAAGTACAGAAAGTTGCATTCCTTCTAAAGTTGCTGTAAGCCAAATGTCTCTGTTCACATCCGATTTTCCCAGGCAATGTGCTCGATAGCAGATTACGTTTCCAATCCAAATCTCAATACTCAAGTCGAAAATATTTTAAACTATTAATTAATATTCTACATATAATTAGAGACTCATAAATACATATGAGTTCCATATATGTAAACAAATATATACTTTATAAAGATTCAAAAGACTGAAACCGTAAAGTCTCATGCATTCTATTTAATAACAGATTAAATACAGGCTTTGGAGTCAGACTGCCCAAGTGTGTATTCCAGTGTTTCCACTTTGCGGCTGTATAACTTTTGACAAATTACTCCCTCTGGCCTTTGCTTATAAAATGAAGATATTAGGTCACCTGAGTGGCTCAAACAACTGATTCGATTTCAGCTCAGGTAACAATCTCCTGATTCGTGGGATCGACTCTGTGCTGACAGCGGTGAAGCCTGCTTCGGATTCTCTCTCTCTCTCCCCCTCTCTCTGCCTCTCTCTCTCTCAAAATAAATAAATAAATTTAAAATAAAATAAAATCTAAAATAAAGTGGAGATATTAACACCGTATGGTGAAGTGTAAGGATTAAATATGTTTGTCACCTTTTAACAGAATGACTGGTGGAGAGTAGATATTTGGGTACCTCCCTCTCATGGACAAATCCTCCTCTTTTTCAGTGAACATTTCCCTTTAGCAATCAAAGACATTAATGATGGAATTACTGGTCCTTCTGTTGGAAAGTTGGAATTTCCTCAAAAACAATGCCAACGCAGCTTCGGGAATACGTGGCCCCTGCTCCTGGTCCTAAGCAGCCCTCAAGTTGTTCTTCATCCTAGACTGTCTGCCTAGTTCCCACTCTCCTATTTTCTGATCACCCCAGGACTTGGGCCACTGCTGCCACCTCTTTATCACCTGGGTTCTCTTTCAGGTGGTAGAGAGAGATCCCAAGCCCTCTGTAGAAGCAGGTACAAGCTACCCAAATTCTCCTCCCTTTATTCATGCATCTTAAAAAAATAAGACTTGGGGCGCCTGGGTGGCGCAGTCGGTTAAGCGTCCGACTTCAGCCAGGTCACGATCTCGCGGTCCGTGAGTTCGAGCCCCGCATCGGGCTCTGGGCTGATGGCTCAGAGCCTGGAGCCTGTTTCCGATTCTGTGTCTCCCTCTCTCTCTGCCCCTCCCCCGTTCATGCTCTGTCTCTCTCTGTCCCAAAAATAAATAAAAAACGTTGAAAAAAAAAAAAAAAATAAGACTTTTTGTTTGTTTGTTTATAGTGAGAAATACAAGGAAAGTTGGGGAAGAAAATTGTCAAATAAGGAACAATTATTTATAAAATTCCATTCAGTCAATTCTGCTCTTGACTGAATTGCAAGTGAAACTAAAGTCTTTCTTGGTTCCGATATTATATATTTTTTCTTTACTCATTTAGACTTTCATCATTGCCGACTGTATTAATCTATTCAGAGAACATGTATTGAGTACCCACTATGTGCCAGGTGAAGAGTAATTTAGGTACAGTTTCAGAACTTGAGATGTCCCAAGTCTAGCCTCCCTGCCTCCAGTCTACTGGTTCTCAAACTTTAGCAGGAAACAGAATCACCTGGAGAGATTGTTAAGCCACTCATTACTGGGCTACTTGCTCAGGTTCTGATTCAGGAGGTCTAGGTGAGGGTCTGAGAATTCGCATTTTAACCTGTGGATGCTGGTCCAGGAAACACTTTGAGACCACTGCCCTAGGCTATGCCTGCAATCCATTGTCTTTGCTGTCACATGTGTGAACTTTATAAAACATAATCAATCACTCAGAGAGGCAAAAACCCTAATTAGTTCTCCAATACAGCCAAACCTTCAACCTTTGAGATCTGCCATTCAAGACTGCTTTTCCAGGGGATGGGGAATGACTGGGGATGACTGAGCATGAGGAAGTTCTCCTCCTGTACTGTAACCTCCCTGGTCAAGGTGAACTCTATCCCTACCAAATACTGTATAGATCATTTTGAATAATTAGCTTCTTGGGAAAGTGAAAGTCTTGGATTTTCCATTTATTAAACAAGGGACAGAAGAATGGTTTTCCTTCTGTAAGTATATTGGCTCATTGGATAAGGTTCAAAGTGAGACTTTAAGGAGTAGAGGGATGTAATGGTACTGTGGAATGGGACCCTGCCATGAAGGACCAAGTATTTTTAAAAAGCTATTTAAAAAAATATGTTTGAATTGAAGAAATATATCACAACACCCATGACATTAAAGTACTTATTAATAAATTGTTTTCATGATATAATTGTGTGTCTGAAAACATTAACAGGACAAAAACAATGTGTAAACATTGATATAGCATACAATTGCATCAAAGAGAAAAAGGGAACACTATTTCTCATTTTCACCCAGTGAGATTAACCTAAAATAATCACTTGTGGGTTTGTTTGTTTCACTGGCAAAGCTTCAGTGTGTGGTCATTCTTAGGAAGCAAAATTAAAAGTATGATACTCCTTTTTACTAGGGTATAACCTTCCTGTATTGATATGTTTTATGAAAAATGTTGTTTGTATAGAAGTTTCTGCAAAACAAAGCATTTCTAAATAACCAGAGTAAATTCTCAGGTATTGCAAGGAGATGGATTATGTTAGTGGATTGCTAAAAATCATTTGATTTGGGGAATTAAAGGTAGAAGACAGACAGAAAGAATTATAGACAGACAAGACCATGTATAATAATTGCCATATTTTTTTATTGTCTCTGAAAACTGTTGTGTTCATAGCTGTTATTTTTAAAAACGTCTTGTCCATGGGCAAGCTTCTAATTTAACACTGTAGAGAGGCAGGAGAAAATATATCAATAATGAAGACAAACTCAATAAACATATTCTGGAGTGCATGCGTGGGTATAGGAGGCTCTGGGGGATGGTGGAAGGGAAGCCTGAGACACTGCTATTCACACTTAGAAGTCCAATGTGATACCTTTAAAAAAAAAAAATTGTCCCTACATTTGTAACTGGAGTCCTATGATGTGTGAATCGTTTTCTAATTCCACCTGCTGTGTCAGCCAGTCAACTGGCCATACTCAGCCTATCCATCTTTGCTGAGATCTCATACAGGCTCTGGAAAGGAAAGGGGGAGGTCTAGAAGGATTTGTGACCAAATGCAATCAAACAGCACATTTGTAGGATTCGTGAACAAATCCCACTGAATGACATTTGATGGCTACTATGTCTTCAAACCATTGGAAAGATAGCTAACAAGACAAACTTGGAATTAAGCTATTTACCAGTATTCACATTAAATACATGCATACAAAGCAGAAACTGAAGCCAAAGGCCTTTTAGTAGTAGCCTGGTTTATGCAAAGAACCCTGGATTTATACAAGGCATCTAGGGCAATGCGTGGCATGTAGTAGGTACACAATAAATAACAGAAGTAGTGGTAGAACAAGAAGTGAATAACCTGAACTTTTGTATACACCCTTCCTTGAAGGGCAGGACAAGGGTGGGGCTAAACCTCCAGCTCCACCTTTTTTTTCTTTTTTTTTTTTTTTTTTTTACGGAAGCTGCTTAATGCATTTATGCTGTGTACAGGAGCAAATAAATGAGTTAGAAATAATCAAACTTTCCTAAAAATTATGAGTGATGGAATAAAAGATTTCCCATCACCTACCATGCCAGACATGTCAATAAATATCTTTCAACACCTGCTAAGTGCAAGTCAATGTTCTTAGAGCAGGGAAGGATAAATAAAGATGATCTTAACCTTCTAAAGACAATGGTTTGAACGTCTCAACTGTGGCTACAGGTAGATCTAGGAAGATTTCAAAAATCTTGGCACCTAGGCTGCACCTCATATGAAGCAAATCAGAATCTCTGGGGGGTGAGATTCACTCATCAGTGTTACTTATATTCTTCCCTGGTGATTCCAGCGCACAGCCAATATTAAGAAGTGATGTGTAGGAGATAGGTAGAAGACAACAGGCATATAGGTAGATAGCAACAATGTGACACTGATAACAAATATATGTGAAAACAATAAAGATATCAGGGATTGAAGAGCATATAGCAGGAGAGGTATATATACAGAGGTTTCAGGGAGGAGTCAGTTTTAAGCAAAATCTTCTTCAAAGATGCTACATTCATACAGGTGGCATCTGGACAGGCAGGAGACCCACGTTGGAGGGATGGCAATACGTCATGTAAAAGGCAGGAGTTGCGTGTGATGTTTCGTGTATGCAAAGAATAACAATGCATTCAACCTTTTTTAAAAATAAACTTCCATGTCAACACAACAACCCTGCCCCCCATTTGACTTAAGTTTCACAACTATTTGTGCAATCCTAATGGCCCAAATTTCTAGACTTATCTTTAGATCTTAAGGCCAAAACACATAAGAAATTATTTCAACAACTTTTACATATTTTTATTTTATGTTGAAATTAGACTCTTCATGTCCCCACAAAGGATTTGAGGCAACTTACAATTTTGTAAGGTAGCAATTTTTTTTAAGAATAGAAATCACCTAGGGAAAAGAAACATACCTGTGCCAGGAAGCTAGAATGACATTGTTTCTGAAACTGAGTACCAAGCATAGCTCTGAGATTCCTGGCAGTCAGTGCAACAAGAGAATTGTGAAGTGTTCTTATCTGATGAAAAAGATACATAGTCCAGGGGCACCTGGGTGGCTCAGTCGGTTAAGCATCTGACTTGGCTCAGGTCATGATCTCACGTTCATGAGTGCAAGCCCTGCATCAGGCTCTGTGCTGACAGTGCAGAGCCTGGAGCCTGCTTCAGATTCTGTGTTCCTCTCTCTCTGTCCCTCCCCCTTGCTCTCTCTCTCTCTCTCTCTCTCAAAAGTAAATAAACTTTTAAAAAGAGAGAGAGAAGATACTTCAGTCTATGTGAAAAGGCAAATATTATCTTATTGTTCAAAGCTGGGAGGAATGTGCCCTGTATGGAAAATACATTGTGTAACATAATGAGAAATGCCTTGAACTCGTTTGTCCACAACTTGGTCCTTGACTAAGTGGAGAATTTTGCTGGCTTCAACTCACCCTTGGACTAAGTTCTTCCTACCCATTTTTAATTCACCTCTGTTTATGGAAACTAGTCAGACCAAGTTGATGTGCCCATTCTATTTACAGAAAAACATTCTCTCTCCAATAGCTCAACATGGGAGAAAATACCTACACGGGTCTTTCCACTTTCTAGCTTTGTTGATGTATTAGCATACTCAATCTGTAAGGCTTGTATTTTAATTCCTCTTTGGTGCCAAGAATAATGCTTAAAGAATCATTTGCCCATCTGTATTGTTCCAAATGCATCACATTCTTAAAAGAAAACATGGGTAGTAAAACCCTCTTGAAATTTAAGGCATTTGAAGGAGTTATATTCTTAAGGCCTTAAGTCACTATATTAAGGTATATTAGTAAATTCTTATAAGCTTTCACACGCCCAATTTGGCAAGGGATCATCCATATGAATAGTCCTTTGTTTTCATTCTCAAGATATGTACAGGTTTTTACAGAACTCAAATTGATTCTAGCAATTATTTAAAATTCCTCAGAAATACCTTAAATCTCATATCTTCATTTCTGAGTAGGGACAATGCCAAAATGCCAACAGCTGAGTACTTTCAGATTAAAGGCAACATCCATTTTGACAGCCTTTCACACAGACATAGGTAAACAGAATTCATATAAATCACACATATCTAGAATCTTACTTTATGTATCTTGATGGGGGGATCCTGTGGTTGACTAATCTAAGATGTGAACCTGGGTCCTAATTTCTTGAGACTGATTTAAAGCCAGTCTCACTCAAACCCATACTACACTCAACAGGTCATGTATTAAATGGAGGGTTGTACATTTAGGTCTATTATTGCATTGCCTTGCAAGATCGCATATCAACTCTTTTGTCACTTTTAATTACAGCTATAGCAGCAAATTATCTCATACAGATCTAAATGTCTACGTTTTTAAAGCATCGCCCTTTATTAGAGAGATGCTGATGACAAATACAACTGAGTTATTTTCTAAAACTACCTGACGCTGAACCATGCTCTCTTATTCTCTCTTTGTTCAGAGTAACAGCTTGTCATGCACAATGACTGGATGGGTTCAAGATTTAGTCAGTGCACATGAACAGAAAACTATGGAGACAGTTTCACATGGAAATGCAGGTCAGAATCAACTTCCCATTTGGTTTTCTAGGACAGGGATGGCAAATAGCCATGCACATTAACATTCCTTTATAGAAAGGTGGTCATTGACTAATTGACCTTGGGCATTTCTTGTGAAGAACTTGGACATGGCCTTACAATTCTTTTCAAGCAAGGGCACTATATAGACATTATTAATTGATCAAAGGGCTGCTCTGTTGAAACTTGTCATCTCTCTCCTAGGACCTCAGATTGGTGCAGACCATGAAGGTAACCTAACTCAACCCAACATCTGGTGCTTAAACCCTGTTTCAAACATCTCCCACAAATGACCATCCAGCTTCTTCCTAAACACTTTCATCAATAGGCTGAATGAGCCAGCCACATGCAAAAGGGTTCATAAACTCATGTGGAAAAGGACTGAACAAATGATTCATAAATGAGCAAAAATAGCTAGGGAGTAGGGAGTTTATGAATTGTCTTCTGGGTAGTCTTCTAATGCCATGGCCTACTATTAACTCTTATCACAGCTCTTTGAAAATGAAGGGGGGAAAATGATTTTTGTGCTTTATTTCCTAAGAAGAGCATTTTATACCCCGGAGTGAGCTCTCAACTCTCTGACACATAAGAGACTTTGTATCTCAAGGAATAATTTGTAGAGCTCTCCAAGAATAGGGCAGTCTGAAAATTCTCACAATAAATGAAAAGAGACATGAGTTGGGGAGGGGCTGGGAATAGAACAAAATGGGGAAGGGACAGGAGTCTGACCCCTCGGGACCCAGATCTCACCATCATGATTCTTGACCACTCATTCCCTTCACTTAATATCCACTCAGTCAAAATCTTCACTTCTTCCCTTCCCCATTCAAAATATTCAGTCTTTGGAGATGTGTTGAGTAAGAAATTGCTGCGGCTGAGGTCAAAGAGGTTGAATCTGATTGAGCTAATTAAAGAAATTTACACTAAAGCATAACTAGCTTCTTGGGAAAACATTTGAATGGAAAAGAAAGACTTGTTAGTGCAACTGAATCTCCAGTTTTTGAAGCTGTTTATCATATCAGTTATCACCCTTTACTTCTCTCACATAAATCTATTAGAGTCCCAGGAAACAAAGTCCGTGGCATTTGTCATGATTTCATAAATTGCAGCCAAATGACGAACTTTTCTTGAACTTTAAAAGTTACTGTACTTCCTAGCATTCAAGTATTCAAGAGCACCTGAAAACTTTTGAAATGCTAAAAGCACTAATTATAAAAATAAAAACTATCAATTCCAACAAATCATTAGTGTTGGGGGCAAAAAGTTAAATAGCAACTTGCTCTGTGAGGTTTCTATTCTTCATTCGCTGAAGATCTTAACCAAAGGTTAGTGTTTGCCACACATGTACATGCAAAACAGATATACAATCACAAAAGGAACTATGCACTTCTAAGACCTAAATGCTATCAGAGATCATTCTAATTAGAGTGTGGGCCAAAAAGACCAAAGTGACTATTCTAATGTCCAGTGTGAATTTTATTGGCTGAATCATGCTTTTTGTAGTCCAGAGCTATTTGGAAATTGTTACTGTGAAGATATACTAAAGGTTTTCATAAATATGGTATATATACTATCTCATCTGGTAGCTATTCCAGATATTTATAAGGGCACCCCTTTTAAGTGAGTCAGTGAGGTATAATCATTGATGTTCTTTAAGACTAATATAAAGCAGGAAAAATGGAACAAAAGTTAAATCATGCACCCAATATTAAATCTGGATTTGATCTCTTTTATGCCTAGGATTTCATCCAGCTTCTTAGATTGATAGTAATAATTAAGAGCATGCCTCAAAAGATTAGAAGACCAGCCTGCCTGCATCTCACATAACCCGAGTCTTAACAGAAGTACAAAGCATGAACAGGTAATTTTCATTGTGAAAATATTAATATTTTTCTTTTGCACAAATGTAAAATTATCACCTCTCATGCTGACTTGATTAGAACATATCAATCTCTGATCAGCCAGTACCTCAAGAGCAGATTCGAAAGGACTGGCACATTCAACAAGTTTATATATACGATATAATTTATAACTTCTTTTTTTTCTCTGAACCCTGGGACAAAATGTCACCTTCAGCCACAATGCTAATTCAAAAGTAAAAGGTGGATAGTTGTCCCTATGGTAACAGAGGCTCATTTTACCCTGAGCCCATTTCCAACCTGTTACTAAATTACTAAGCACTGAAGCGATGCATCAAAGAGCACAGGGAGATGCTGTTAACATAATGAAACCAAACACCATCCACTTAAAACATGTTGCGTCAGCTTGGAAATAAGGATGGATACGCCCTTTACTATTGCTGACCATGTAGCAACTGTTAACATTTCTAAGTTACAAAAGCAGGACCACACTCTACACAACAAAAATTACTTCCCACAGGCAGAACTGACTTTCTAGAGCTGTTGGGGTTGAAACATAGGAATATTTTTTATTATGCTCAAAAACAAGTATTTTGACTTTTTCACATCTCCATTATTTTATATTAATGATCAACGACTAGACATATTTTCCTTGGAAGCAAATTTTAAGTGTCTATTAGCTGCAAAAAGCAATTACATTTCTTTAGAGCTTCCAAGAGTCCAGGAGGCCAAGAACAAGATTTTCCCTCAGTCAAGGTTTTCAAAGGGTCGGCCAAGAGAATTGGGACAGGCTGCATTCCTTGCTAATGGTGCACCATGACACTCTTTAATATCCTGCCGAGAAGTATCTTTTACTTTGAAATTTAAAGTCTCATCTGACAGAACCCATGCCTGCAGGAGCCTCAATTTATCTGCTCTAGAGGAAGACATCGAAATCCAATCTGAGGGAATCCAAACCTTTGTTTCCATGGTGAGGCTTCCGAAAAGCTACTGAACATCAATTCTGTCCACTATAGTTACGGAGTGTGGGTATATTTAAGAATGTACCTTAAGTTAACACAAAGGCACACAAAGCATCAGTCGTTTTTACAACGAGGAGCCAGGTCATTGTGGAAAGACATTGTAGGTATTTACCTTGAAAGGTATTGGGATTGTGTGTAACTGTTAACTTGTCTGAAAAATGAAGGGGTTGAATTAGATGATCTCTAGGGTCCATTTTAGGTCTATACTTTAACTAAGAGGTTAGCTAACTCTGTGACCTTGATCAAGTGACTCAGCTTCACTAATGTGTGAGTTTTTTTTCCAGTTCTAAAACAAGTCCATGAATCCCTATATAAATCCAGGGATTATATTTTTTCCCTTCAAATTAATAGATAATTTTAGAAATAAGGTTACTGTTCTGTACACTATCTGGGATTGAGGGGGGAGGTAAAGAATAGGGAGACAATTTTTGTCCCAGAGGTCAATTCTTTTGGGCAATTGAATGGGCACATAACTAATGAAAAATAAGTGCTTAAGCAAGTGCTTAAGAACATAAAGTTACAATAATAAAGTTAAAGGATAACAATTGAACAGCAATACTTGTCATTGAAATTGATGTCAATATTTGCTTTTTTCATGTCAAAAAACCCTCACCAGTCCTAAGTTCTTCAGTGAATATACAACAGCTTTTTCAAGAGCCTGAAATGGCTCCTCTGTCAAGTTTAAGTAGACTTGGGTCCAGTTTGAGGTTTTTCTATCAACCTGGAGATATATTAATTGTCCTAAGGTCCATCCAACAAAATTAAATTTCTGAAGGCAAAGCAGTATGATGTAATGCAAAGGGTTTGCGATTTGGGTCTGGAGGACCCAAGCAAAATGAACTTTATATCGCGTTTCTATCCTTTTCTAGCTGTGAAGCTGGACAAAAGTTTAATATCTCTGAGCTTCAGTTCTATTATCTGTAAAAGCATGATCATATTACCTTCTTCAATTGATTGTCATAGGATTAGATGAGATAATGGGAGGAAGCAGTAAGACCTCAATAAATGCTTGAACTACCTGTTGATTTATGCAATTTCAATCAATAATCATGGACCAATGGCCTGAGTGCCAGACACTGCATAAGGTACTATAGATGAAAGGGTGGAAAAGATTTAACCCTACACTTTGAATAGAAACGATCCAACATGGCCATTGGAGCCTGAAGAACTGACTTGTCTTGAGATTAAAGATCAGAAGCTGTGTCCCTCACCTTTTCCATGACAAAATCCTTGAGAAAAAACTGTTGTTTAAACTAATGAATCACACACACCCTTTTTTCAGAGGCATGATATTCTCATTTCCTGATATTCTCATTGTTCAAAACTGTTGATTGATCAATGGCTGTATGTGGGACACAAAGATCTTAGCTATAGTTTTTGTTAAGATGATTATATTCCCATAGAGAGAGAAGATGTAAACCTATGACAAGTTAAATGTCAAGACAAAGAAGTAATTAAATTCAAAAAAATACCCAGTAGCCCCAGAATCCTGTTAGGACTTCTAGAGGAGAGAGAAGTAGGAAACATGTATGGTTCCTATTCCCAAGGTATTTATTCACAGTCTATTGGGGCAAAGAAAAACTATGGGACATAAATTGCTGGTCCAAAACAGCACATGACTGTATGTCAACTGAAGCAACTGAAATGTCCAGGCAGAAGTTGAACTGTGAGTTGCTCTCTTTGAGGAATGGTCAAAGGAGATGGTGGGGTTCAGCTTAACTTTGAAGAATGGGTAGGATTTGAATAGCAGGATATAAGAGGGAGGAAAGTTCAGAGTATGATAACCTGCTTTTTAAAGTCTAGTGTTAAAAGAAAAATGAGCACAACATGTTCAGGGATCAGGGAGCAATATGAGGTGAGGATGGAAAGACTGGGCACCTTACAATGGTAGAGCATCAATACAAATAGTTGTTTTCTCTTGGTCTGCTAGCAGATGGTCAGCAGTAACCTGCCGTTACTTCTTACTCTTACCAGTTGTACTGTTAGACCATGAATGAGGAATTCTACCAAAATGCATCAAATTTTCTGTTACTGAGAACACAGCCAAATTCACAACTACTCAGTCTATTGAAGAAGCACCATTACAGGCACACCTACCATTTGAGAGTGAGTAAAATAAGGATATATCCAGTCGAGGCCCAGAGTGCAAATTGGATAGGGGGCAAGGGATCTGGATCCCTGAAGTTAGGTTTTAATTACATTACTATTTCCTATTTCAAAGCAGGGAAGTAGCAGGGAAGCTACGGGTGAGGAAAGAAAACAAGAGTAGACTTGGGAATATGGGAGCTTTTCTGACCACTCCAACTTGGTGCAGCAAACAGTCTACTCCTTTACATGCTATATCTTCACAGAGTGTCTTCTTCCCAATATACACCTTTGCAAGTAACTTCTAAGTATACGTTAATTGAAATAAGTGTAACTTTTTCAAAAAAGAATCCGTTATATATGCATGATTGGATGAATACAATTTGGATTGCAGATATATGCATGTATTATGGATCATTTATTGAGTCAGTGAGGACTTTTAAGTTCTGGAGTGGTGGCAAAGGTCCAACACTCTTCTACTGACTACTCCACTTCAGTGACCTGGAGATACTAGAGATCTAGAAACAAAAAACATGTAGAGGGGCGCCTGGGTGGCGCAGTCGGTTAAGCGTCCGACTTCAGCCAGGTCACGATCTCGCGGTCCGTGAGTTCGAGCCCCGCGTCAGGCTCTGGGCTGATGGCTCCGAGCCTGGAGCCTGTTTCCGATTCTGTGTCTCCCTCTCTCTCTGCTCCTCCCCCGTTCATGCTCTGTCTCTCTCTGTCCCAAAAATAAAAAAAAATAAAAAATAAAAACATGTAGAAATACTGAGTGTAAATAACACAACTCTTTATTCCTCTCTTTCAGTGTCTAATTTCAACACCTTAATTTTATTGGAGTGTCACTAATATGACGTGCTTTGACTCGGTTTGACTGAAGAAGTGGATTTTACTAGATCTATCTATCCTGGAAACTGTAAGCTAGATATTACCAAAAAGGTACACGTAAAAGAAAACCTTTATTTCTACACTTGTAAGATGAGACGATTTTATTGTATTTTGAAAACTCCTCTAAACCTTTTTCTCCAACCTAGCTACCTAAAAGTACCAGGAGATAGGACCCAACACAAGATAATTTTAGCTAACTAATGTACTAGTATTAGGTTTCCTCCTACAACCAAAACCCAGAAGTTAGCTTTTTTCCCCCAAATTTTTATTTAAATTCGAATTAGTTAACATATAATGTAATATTGGTTTCAGGAGTAGAATTTAGTGATTCATCACTTACAACATCCAGCGCTAATCCCCAAAGTGCCCTCCTTAATACCCATCCCCCACACACCTCCCTCCATCAACCCTCAGTTTTGTTCTCCATCTTTAAAAGTAGGACTTAGTCTTTAAATATAATACAGTTTCCCCTACTCTTGCCCTCTAATTGGCTTTGTTTTTCCTAAACAAGTCCTTCTGTTGAAATTTCTTAATGTAATCTTACGGGATCCCTGCCTATAATTCTGATTCATTTGAGCTAGTTCTTTGTAACTGTCAGTTTAGAGGTGAAAATGTTTTAGCCAGGCGGGTTCAACCATCTTGTTCTTACTACTGTCAAAAGCTTCGGGGGGGGGGGGGTTAGGGAAGGGAAGAAGAGCACATGTACTGCATTACGAAGGAAGAACATGTCACATATAATTTCTATATTGGACACCGAGATCAGAGAGCTGAGCATACACCCCAGATGCAGGCTAGAGAGTGCAGATCCATGTTGTTTTATGGGACTTATTAAAGCATTTTAAATTATACCACAGGAATTCAAAATTATGATATGCCTCTTTGGGATTAAGAAGTCCTCCTACATTGGCAATATTACAATACTATTGAAGACTACTTAACTTCAACCCATCAGTTCTAGTCTTTGGTAGATTTCTAAAGAAACTTTCATACCTGTGCATAAAGATACATGTAAAAGACTTTAAACTAGTATAAATAAAGCTGTGGTGAACAATTGAAAACCACATAGAGGCTCATCATTAACAGAGGAATGGATATATCATGTCATATTCATACAACAGGTGAAGTAAAATGAACTCACTAGAGCTGTGTGAATCAACATGGAAAAAATTCTCACAAACACAATTTGAAGCAAAATAATAATAATAATAATAATAATAATAATAATAATAACATTGGTACAAGGATATATTTGATGTCTTACCATGTCTATAAACTTTAAAATTATATAAAACAGGGCATCTGGGTGGCTCAGTTGGTTAAGCTTCTGACTTTGGCTCAGGTCATGATCTCATGGTTTGTGGGTTTGAGCCCTGCGTCTGGCTCTGTGCTGACAGCTCAGAGCCTGGAACCTGCTTCGGATTCTGTGTCTCCCTCTCTCTCTAACCCTTCCCTGCTTGTGCTCTGTCTCTCTCTCTCTCTCTCTCTCTCAAAAATAAATAAATACTAAAAACTTTTTTTAATCATACAAAGCAATATTATCTAATGATTATTGATACAAACATATGTAGTAAGAGCATAAAATCACTATAGCATAGTAAACGTGGTAACAAGGGTACACAATGGACTGTATCTGTAAATGTTTCTTTCTTAAAAAAATAATTCAAAGCAAATATGGTGAAATGTTGAGAACACTAATTGTTGAGTACTTGGATATTAGTAATATTGTACTTTTCTATAAGGTTGTAATATTTCATTTAAAAAGAAAATCGAGGGGCGCCTGGGTGGCTCAGTCGGTTGAGCGTCCGACTTCAGCTCAGGTCACGATCTCACGGTCCGTGAGTTCGAGCCCCGCGTCGGGCTCTGGGCTGATGGCTCAGAGCCTGGAGCCTGCTTCCGATTCTGTGTCTCCCTCTCTCTCTGCCCCTCCCCCGTTCATGCTCTGTCTCTCTCTGTCTCAAAAATAAAATAAACGTTAAAAAAAATTTTTTTTAATAAATAAATAAAAAGAAAATCGAACAACAGCAAACACCCACCTGCTTCAATGGACTGGTTACTGTTGTTGCTTTTAAGTTTTGAGAAATTTTATGTCATCACATTTCTTTCTTCCCTTCCTTTCTTCTTTCTGTTCAGGTTTTGAATTTTCCACAAGGATATGAGGGAGTGTTAGAAAAAGATTCCATGATAATTCTTCAAAGAAATTGTCAAGTAGTGAAGCACAAACAAAAGGATATTCTATATTTCTAGTCACTTTCTAGTCAGATTATGTTCCTCTCCATTTATTTATTTATTTATTTATTTATTTATTTATTTATTTATTTTATTTATGGAGAGAGAGTGTCAGCTATGGGAGGGGCAGAGGGAGAGGGAGAGAGAATGAGAGAGAGACAGAAAGAGAGAAAGAATCTTAAGCAGTCTCCTTGCTCAGTGTTGAGCCTGACATGGGGCTCAAATTCATGAACCGTGAGATCATGACCTGATCTGAGCCAAATAAAGAATTGGATGCTCAACGGACACAGCCACCCACCCAGTTGTTCCTCCACTGATTTTCTTAAATGAGAGGTCACTTATAAATGCTAGAGCTGGAAATGTTGCCGCGTCCTCAAAATATCAGAACTCAGAAACCTCAGACCAGTCCAAGCATCTGGAAGGGAGTGTATATTTTCTCCTCAATCATCCCAAGGGGCTTTAACTTCTTGAGTTTGGCTAAACCCATTCAAATATCACATCTCCCATCACTGGCAGTCAGGATCAATATAATATTCTCTTTGGGCACATGTGCACTCTTCATTTTTATCTGCCTCCACGCTCAAGTGCTTTCAATAATCGCTGTTGGGACAATACAGTAAAGTTTGCCATTTTTGTGGGAATATGGGAAGCTCACCTCTTTTTTCCCTGTAGGGTAATCAGAATCCAGGTTAAACAACTTGTAAAAATGGTTGGTCTGAAATTTACCCCCTAACCGTGATGTTTCCACTTGCAGATGAAAGTTTCTTACCTAATCAGTATAAACTTCGGAAATAAAGAAAGCTATCAGTCTAGAGAATCTTCTTATTAAATGTATATTTTCCATGGTTACCTTCTTCTATACACTTATTTTTATTTCTGAGGAGTTCGGGGTCATGTAATCTTTAATAGAACTGAAAATTCTCCAACCAGCAATAATCCAGGAAGACATCAAAAACACTCAGACAGAATAAGGCTAATATTTCCTCACCAGGTGTCTAGCCTCTTAATCTAGTGATAATATCACATTCCAAAGGAAAAGGCACCGAGACCCTCCCAACCAGTGCTCTAAGCACTTACTTCTCCACCCAGGATTACCAGCTTGTTGGGCAGCACACATTCCCACCTGCATCAGAGGTGGGAGCTCATCTCCAATTGCTGAGAACAGCAGCATTTGAGGAGTAAATAAGAACTCAGGCAAAAGTTTTCTTTAGAAATCAAAGCCCAGCAGCAAACTTGCTGGTTTCAGGTGCAGGTGCCAAATTATCTGGGGTTTCATTTGTGCTTCTGGAGACTATGCCCCTTCTTTGAGATTTGGAATTTAAAAGACAGCCTTCTATGAAGAGTATATTTTTAGGTGACTGTTTATTACAGGTATGTTTCAGGTTCAATGATAAGGAGGGGTGACCTATCTTCCTTGTCAGAAGATAAATCTACAGACTTTTGATGGGTGATTTGATCCCAAATCCTGAGCAGGGTCAAAGGATCTTATCTGACAGAATGTTTAGTGATGAGAAGTGCAGAGAGAGAGAGAGAGAGAGAGAGAGAGAGAGAGAGCAAAGAAAATTTTTTGGATCTGATTTATCATCCTGTTGCCGTGAAGCCACCCTAGACAATTTCAGTTTTCCCTCTGAAAAATGAAGTGAGGCTATTAAAAGATCCTTTACAGGGTTTCTGAGTGGTTGCTCAGAGAGTACTGATATCAAGGAAAGGACACAGGACCACAGTAAGAAATATGGGCTCTAATCACAATTCGGCCACTGAACTGCTATCTACAATATCCTTATCAATATCATAGAAGAAGAGGGCCCAAGTTAGGGATTGGCTCTTAGACTTTGGAATCACTTGGGAATTAAAAAGCAATAACAACAGTAACCTGCCTGGTTCTTCCCTAGACCAAACAGAATCAGAAACTCTGAGGTGGGGGTGGGGTGGGGGGTTGGGGGGGGGGGGCTTGCACTGGTATTTATAAAAAGCTCCCGAGACGATATGAATGTAAAGGCAGACTGAGAACCAGAGTAGTGTTTTCCATACTTTAACATGTCAGCAAATCACCTGGGGTGACTATTCAAATGCAGATTATGACTCAGTAGGTCAGGGATGAGGCCTTTCTGACAAACTTTCTGGAGATGCCATGCTGTGGGTCCACAGAGCACGCTTTGACTAGCAAGAAACTAGATGATTTCCAAGTGCTCTTCCCGCGCTGTAATTCTGTGAATCTGTGTTAACTTTCACTTTCAACAAAATCTCCAGTTTCCCAAGAACACCCTTTCAGAGAAATGCCTTTTATAATGCCATGTGCTGTGCTAGGCTCTATGAAATAATTTAATGCTCTTCAGAAGTTAGGAGATACTTCAGAATTTTATGGTGCCTGATGTGACACCATGGACATCACTGAGCAGTGTAATAGACGTGAAAACGACAGGGGATTTATGGGGAATTCACATAAAGAGGCAACTGCCATGTGGGGAATTGAGTACTGGGAGAAGATATGCACAGGGACTCTAACTGGGGAGTTTGTGTGCATGAGCATGCCTGGGGTGGAGGGGGTGCAGGCTGGGTTTAGGGGAAGCTTCCTGGAGAAAATCATTTCAAGCTGAGATCTAAAGGTGAGTAAGATTTGGCAGCTGGGAGCAGTGCCCAGACAGAGGGAATTGTGACATAAATATGTCTATGTGTGTGAAACAGAGACTGAGGAAATTGGAGGACTGAAAGTAGCTTCTTTTGGCTGGAACAGAAGAAAACATGAGAAATGGGACACTGGGTGGTTCAGTCGGTTGAGCATCCGACTTCAGCTCAGGTCATGATCTCATAGTTTGTGAGTTCGAGCCCAGCATCAGGCTCTCTGCTGTCAGCGAAGGGCCCAATTTGGATCCTCTGTTCCCCACCCCGCCCCTGCCATTCCCCTGCTTGTGCTCTCTATCAAAAATAAATAAACATTCAAAAAAGAAGAAGAAGAAGAAGAAGAAGAAGAAGAAAAGAAAGAAAGAAAGAAAGAAAGAAAGAAAGAAAGAAAGAAAGAAAGAAAGAAAGAAAGAAAGAAAGAAAGAAAGAAAGAAAGAAAGAAAGAAAGAAAGAAAAAGAAAACATGAGAAATGGGCTCAGGGGGGTAGGCAGTGGCCACAGGCAGGACTTGATACACTGTATCAAGGAGTCAAGTCATTGCTCGGAAGTAAGACAAAGACTTTCAAGTGTTTTAAGCGGAAAAGCAACATAATTTACACTTTCAAAAATAACCCTCTGTATGCTACATGGGCAATGGGTCACAGAGGCAGGCAGATCCATTAAGGGGGTATTTCAGTATGCTAAGTGTGAATGAGGCCAGCTATTCTACCTCCAGGAAATTCTTTTACGGATACTCACTCGTGTGTACACAGAGTGTTTGGGAGAAGTACATGTGCTGTATTATTGCTTGTGGTAACAAAAATTTATAAACATAGACACTGTTTATGAACTGGACCCTACTTATGTAGTTTCTAGTATATCCACTATGCTATGAAATATCACATGATCCTGAAAAAGAATACAGTAGATCTACATGAATTAACATGTAAAGATTTCCAAGACATATTATAAAGCAAAAAAGTCTACAGTGTGGACCCCTCTATATAAAAATAAAAATATATTTTCTGTGAACTGAAAGAGTTCATTTCAAACTGATGGTAATGGCTTCCTTCCTCAACAGCAACTCTCAATCTACATGTGTCTTTTTGTTTAAGACATTTTCAAAGAGAGTATTTGTGTGTAACTGGGTAATAAAAAAAATAAAAGGAAAAGGAATGAATTGCTTCTTTGCACACCTTTTAAAATTTATCAGTAGCATAAGTTTTGCCTTTAGTCTAACAATTCCTACAATTTTAAATTCAAATTTCAAAAAAAAAAAACTAAAAAAAAATGTCTTTTAAGAATTACAAATTCTAGCAATCTCAGCCTTCTCTCCTCCAAGACTGTGCCCTAAAGTCACCTTTTCCCTCTAACAATCTTCCTCATGTAACCTTTCCTCTCATTCTTATTATGCAGCTACACTAAACCTAAGATAACTCCTGACACAATCTAAATTTCAGCAGTTGAAAATCATTAAAAAGATTAAATAACAGGCAGAAATCAACAGCGTTTGAAAAAAAAAAGAAGTTTTTCTCTTTACCCTTCTGGGCGCTGAGAATTTTCAGTGCTGCCATAATTTTCTAGAAAGATTCTCTGATGACCTCTGAAAACAATCCAGGACCCCCCACAGCTGCTCTTGGATCCCAGTATAACCAATTCAGCCGTGCACTGAAGGGAAAGTTATAAATTGCTTCGAGGAGGAGGTTACAAAAGGGAGCGACCAGCCTGGCTTTTGTTAGGGTAAATCTGGGCTCCCCAACCTGTTAAGATGCTTTGAAAGAGGTAACAAAATGATCTATAAAGGCAAACCAGTGGGTGTCATTTCTTTAGATAATCAAAAACCTTTTGATTGGGGAATACACAAAAGGCTGAGGAAGGTTAGTAACCCTGGGATAAAAGAAAAATTTCCTTCATCAATTAAAAAACAGTTATGGAAAAATGGGGACTAGAACTCCAATTTCCCAAATGGAGAAAGATTAAAATGTGGGCATCATTCAACACTTATTATATTCGATGTACAATTGAATGCAGATCTCCTGTAAGAACTCAATTGTCTAAAATTGATTTAAACTGTTATAGATAAAAACATGAAATGCAAACTTATTTTATAATTAATAAAAGTAACAAATATTTTATTTCTACTCTAGTACATGCTTTTCTGAACAGTACCCAAGAAGCATTCATCAGCACTGATACAAACAAAGTCACACTGTCACACCGTTCCTCTTTTTCTCACCAATCCTTAACTTTTCACTTGAGTTTTATCTTAAATACTGTGCAGACTTTTTCTAATACTTAACCTGGGTTGTTGTTGCTGTTTTTCCTAATTCAAAACCGTTAGGTATTAGTCCTATCTCAACAAAGTCAACACAAAACAACAGCAATGCTAAGCTTATCGATGATAACATTTGGAGTTTACTTATCTCTGGAGAAACTAAAAACTCTTTAAAGATACTTGCCATCTAATAATCATTAAATATAAATGATGTGACGACACATTAGAGAGAGAATAGCAAAAATCTGTGTCATACCAACTTAATCCTACAGTCTCTAGGACACTTCCAATTGATGAAGCATCAAGCCACAGAAGGACTGTATTTGCAGTGGGACTTAAAATTATTTGGCTGGCAAAGGCGAGCAGAGCAAGAAGATGCCAATTGTATATAAAAGCAGAGTTAAACGTAGTGATGGCAAAGCAGCACGTGTGTCTCATCAGCCTGCTCCTAAATACAAAGGCAGCGAAATGGAGCCAGCATCTTAGTAGCCAAGGACCCTACCTTGATGCTGTATGCCCTTCCAGAGTAACCAAGATGGAGAAAACAACTGTTCATCTCCATGGACAAGGCTGCCCCAAACAGATCAGGTACAATAAAGGACCTATGGAGTAAAGGACCTCACATTCACCAGAACAACAGTAACAAAGGCTAGCACTTCTTGGTGGCACATTAAGAACCTGCAGAGGGTCCGGCAATCTGAACCTGGTCATCATTTGGCAGCCGGCTCGGCATGCCCAAAGTTCCTCCTGTTGAGTCCCACGCCGTTCCCTAAGACCAGCCCCAACTCACTACCTGCATCCCTGTGTTTGCCAATCCACAGTGAAATCTGAAAAAATATGTGCAGTGAAGTGAGGTGGGTTTTTTTAACAAAACTAAATTTATTCACTTTAAAATTTTTAACACTTCTTACCTTTTCAAAATGATAATTATAAGCAACAGTGATAGAAGCTGTAGCAATAGTTGTTGTTTTATTGCTAAAATAAAATGTGAGTAGTCCTGTGTTTGTTTCCATTAAAAATGATTCATTTATTCAGCCTCCTACTTTGTCTAGGGGTAAAGCCAGCCACACAGAAATGTAAGATACCCCAATTCAATCTGGGGACCTGCTGGTATAGTGGCTAAAAGTTCTGTCTGCAACAAAATTGATTGGGTTCAAGTCTCAGCTCTGCCACTTACTGGCTTTGTGACCCCCATAGGCTTTGGATTCCCCATTTGTTGAATAGAAATAACAATAGCCCCTACCTAATAAGTTATCATGAAGGTCATGGATAAAATGAAGAAGATGCATGGGGCATGGTACCCAGGAAATTCTCAAAGTGTTAAGCTTTAAAAAAAAAAAAATGAAAAGAAAGTCACTCATCATCCCTGGCTCTCAGTGTGCTCATCTCTCAAATGAGGCATTTGCCCACATGGACTTGTAGATCCCCTCTACTTGTGACCTCTTACCTTCTACCCCAGAGTTCTAGTTCTGCTAGTCCTCTTAGGCCACTCAAATATATAACTGCTCACAGATCCCAGTTAAATCAATTATGAGCCATCTGTTTAATGAACCGCCATCCAACCACGGAATGACATCCATATATTTTATTAAGTGGGGGAAAACATAGTTACAAACCAGTTATTACCAGCATGATCCAATTTTTGTCAAATGAAATACATACAAATAGTAATCTCTAACTCATTCTCTGAAACCGTCCCCAATTACTGTAGTCCAGCCCTGTCTAATAGAAATAGAACACGAGCTGCAATGAGGGCCACATGTGGAATATAAAACTTTCTAGTAGCCACATTAAAATCTGTCGTAATAATATATTTTTTAATCCAATGTAGAAAAAAATCCTCATTTCCACATGTCATCATTGCAAAAATTATGAATGAGGTATTTCACAGTATTTCTTCCTAGTACATCTTTGAAACCCAGTGTGAATTTTACACTTTCAGTACATCCTCGTGCATGTCAAGTGCTCGGTAGCAGCGTGTGGCTCATGCCACCCGATCAGATGGCACAGCTGCAGGTGGTTAGTTTCCGGCCTTGCATTGAATCAGAACTATCAGACTGGAAGGAAACTCATCTCACTCATCTGTGATGCCTGTTGCCTACAACAGTTCCTGATACCTACTAGGTACTCAATAAATGTTGGTTTGAATGAATGCTTTGAATTCAAAGTATTCTCTGGGGATTTTGCATTTTTAAGCACATATTAATCATAGAATGAAAGGCACTACACCACTCTCCAAGACAGAGCATAGGGATCCTAGAAAGCACCTTTCGAAAGCAGCCTCCTACTTTGTCTAGGGGTAAAGCCAGCCACACAGAAATGTAAGATACCCCAATGCATTAACTAAAAAGTACTAAAAAAAATATAGATTATATAAGTGCGTACTTACATATTAACTAAAGCTAAAACCAAAATATAGAGACATTGATTAAAAGAGAGCAAAGCTGAGAGAAATGGACAATAAGAAAAACTTCATTAAGTGCCCACTGTGTTCTGAATTCCTTACCTACATCATTTATGAGCATCAGTGTAACTCTATAAGGTGAGGTGAAGAAATAATGACACAGGGGGAACAGTATTAGCTGTGGAACAGTTAAAACAAACAAACACTATTTTGATTTGAAGTCTTGTCTCTCCTGATTTCTAGCTCAGTGATGTAAGGTAAGTTTCTTACCTTTCTGAGCTTCAGTTTTCTCGTTTGTAAAGTGGACATTAAAATAACTACCCTGATTGATTATTGTGAAGATTAGATCGACACAGGAGCTCTCAATAAATGACACTAGTATTATAGCGCTCAATTAAGATAGGAGCAATCATTGTTATCATCTTTGGTTTACAGAGGGGGAGACTGAGAGTTATGTAGCCTCGAGGTCATGTGGCAAGTAAATAGATGAGTCAAGATTAAAACCCAATTCTGTCCGATTTAGTGACACCATGCCCCTTGCACCACACCAGCCGGGAAAGGCTCATGGCAGAGACCACAACATTTGCCTGCAGGAGAGGCATTCTGCAAGGGTAGCCACGGGTGCAGAGGAACACAATTTGAGGAGAAAGGCATCTCACTTTACTGGGGCAGATTGGAATAGGGAACTGGAGGAGCTAAAGTCAAGTCAATGTGGGGAGTTTGGTTTCTGGAGAGCCTTGAGCCAGTTGGAGGAGTTGAGACTTGATTATTGCCTAAATCCCCTTATAAATCTGTGAAACACTTCATCGACCTCTGTGCAATTATGATGCTCTTTTTTTTTTCAACTTAATTCTTTAGGCTGATAGGAACATTCCTTTATTCAAGTAAAGGCTGAACATATGCTTTTCCACATTTTTCAAATCCTACCCTAAATTTGTTTTAATCCTTTGGGTCTATAGGAGGAGTGGTGCTCACATTCCCATATATTCACTAGCTTGTGAAAGAAAACCAACCAAACTCCTACCTGTGGTTAGAGCATTGCAACAACTTTACTCAAGTTAGAGCCTCTAGCTGGCCCATTAAACTAACACACCTGCTCACCATTAGTTACCCTCTCTCATTTGGCTGTTTGCCTGAACCACTTCATCAATGAGCTATGAGCCTCCACACCTGGCACGCTCGTATTTGAACTGAGTCATGTGAAGAAGGCTATCAAAAAACATTTTTAGAAACGTGAACCAAGTGTACGTATGTGTATTCGAGTATGTACATAAACATGCATGTACATATATGTGATTAAGACTGTATGTGTTTAAGAAACACATGTAACTGAGGATTCTCTCTTGTTGTAGAACAAAGATTATTAAAAATTTCCCCTCATTATTCTGTTTTTCTAAAGATTGTACTCTCTTTAAAAAATGTGTGTTCTTTTTCTCAAATGATTTACTTTGGTATATATTAGTTACGTTGTGCACAAAATTAAACAGAAAATCTACTAGCAAAAATGACCAGTAAAAGGAAAGAAGATAGTGTTAGAGAAATTGTCATTAACTTTGAGCATGGTCACTCCCTGTGATGAGTTCATAGGCAATTATTACCCATACTTTTCTAAAACAGAAAAAAAAAACAAAACCCCAAAACATACATACTTACCTATTTGAAAGAAAATGCACAGAAGATTAAAATTGGCATCTTGAAAATCTTTTAAAAGTTTTCAGTTTAGGGGTGCCTGAGTGACTCAGTCGGTTAAGCATCCGACCTCACCTCAGGTCAGATCTCACAGTTTGTGGGTTCAAGCCCTGCATCAGGCTCTGTGCTGACAGCTCAGAGCCTGGAGCCTGCTTCAGATTCCATGTCTCCCTCTCTCTCTGCTCCTTCCCTGCTCATGCTGTGTCTCTCTATGTCTCTCAAAAATAAATAAATGTTTTAAAAAAATAGAAATTTTCAGTCTTCTAAACCAGAAAACAAATCAGAAATTACTGATAAACTGAAAACTGAAAATTGTTGTAATTACTCAAGACATGTTCTCTTTTCCTGTCCTGTTAGAGTCCTGGTGGCTTTATTATATGACACTCTTCAGCACTTTTCGCAGGTTTGTGGCACAACCGCCCCAAAGAAATATGAAGAGTAATTTTCAAAAGGAACTTTTATTTTTAATATGGATTGATTTTTTTAAAGGCAGCTCCAAGCAGCCCAGTATATCAAACAGGAACCATCACGCCAATCCCAACACATCAAGGAGCAGTTTTAGCACGTGAGGTTTGTTGTTTCTAGCAGGTATCCATGTAGCCAGAGAGGTCATCACTCAGCGAGGTGCTTTCTTTCTGGTGTATAAGAAAAGAAATCACCAGGAATAAGGGGGGAAATGGGCCTGGGAAACAGGAGGGGACCTTGTCAATCTCCAAGATGCTAGAAAATGATTGTGGAAGTCTTTTGTTAGGGAATCCTATAATGGTATTTCTGCTCATCTCTTGTGGACAGAACAGCAACTAGCCTAAAATGGCGAGGACGATAGAGGATTAGACGCTCCGTGGAAAGGCCCTGGAAAAAACATTACTGGTGTTTGGAATCATAAAGACCAAAATTATATCATTATTTACCTTCAACAGCCGTGTCCTTATAAACAGGATTTCTTGGGGGGGGGGAACCCTAAAGGCATATATAAAATATTTATTATGAGTGTCTGTGTATAAATAATTTTACAAATGGGGAAAGAGAAAGGCCCCGGAGAACTATTTTATATATTCTTATGGGTCATACACCAACTTTTTTTATGTTAAGGCTTTATTTGGCTTCCAAGAAGAGGACATTAATCTTACTCCCAATCCTTTCTATTTTAAACATACATATCGCTGAGGAGGTTGGCGTTGTGCTGGAAATGATTTTGATGCATATAGCAAAGCTATAAAAAGAACAATAGGAAGATATGGATAAATTTGTGAGGTTTCAAGATAGCTTGTAGGGTTGTAAGATCACATGGCAGGGTCCCTGGCATTATCCATTAGGCAGCATAACAGAATAGTCCTGAATCTTGGATTTTAGGAAGCTACATTGTAAAGAGCTAAAGTCTTCAAATACACAAGTTAGTTTCAGTGCACATCTTTGTCAATCCTTCCATAGAGCATTTATTGAAGAGGAGAATCTTTCACTGATATTTATATAGGTGTTAGAATCCAAGTTTTATTGCTTGATAAAGGCAAGTGTATTTTTTAATAAGATCAAACAATACCCCATTAGTAATTATATCCTGATTCCCCTTGGTATTTTCTCTAAACTGGTTGTTATGGGCAATTAAAATTCAACTTACCCAGGCACCTGGGTGGCTCAGTCTGTTAAGTGTCTGACTCTTGACTCCTGATTTAAGCTTGGGTCATGATTTCACGGTTCCTGAGTTGGAGCCCCATGTCGGGGTCTGCACTGGCAGCGTGGAACCTGCTTAGGATTCTCTCTCTCTCCTTCTCTCTCTGCCCCTCCCCTACCCCATATTTTCTCTCTCTCTCAAAAATAAATACATAGGGGCGCCTGGGTGGCTCAGTCTTTTAAGCGTTCGACTTCGGCTCAGGTCATGATCTCACTGTCGGTGAGTTCAAGCCCCGTGTCAGGCTCTGTGCTGACAGCTCAGAGCCTGGAGCCTGCTTTGGCTTCTGTGTCTCCCTCTCTCTCTGCCCCTCCCCTGCTCATACTGTGTCTCTCAAAAGCAAACATTAGAATTTTTTTTTGTTAATAATAAAAATAAATAAACATTTTTAAAAATTTATGACTTACCAGTTAATTACATAGTTGTTCTTTCAAATAACAACAATAAACACAAAAGCAGCAATGGTTACAATAATAATCATGAACATTTGTCTAATGCTGTAGACAGTCACCTATGATGTGTCAGGCACTGTACTTGAGCCAATGAGGGACAAGAGGGAATGTTACAGAGAGGAACCAGTCCCTGATCTCACAGATTCCAGACCATTAGGGGAGATTAACATGGACAAAAATGATTACATTACAATCAGGTAAGTAGTCATAGTCAAAGGCCCTGGTGATCTGGAATGCTGTACATGCAGGAAATGCTTGTTAAGTATTTATTGAATGAATGGAGTGGCTTTCTGCCTGCCTAACCCCCAATCTACACACTATTTTGACATGCTCTTCCTCTTTTGGTTGGACTCAACTTATAGCCCATTTGACCTGTGACCCTGGCCAAGCTCTTGGCCTGCTTTCCAGACCTAACCCATTCCAACCACCAATACCCTGTTGTATCAAAGTATCTGGAATCACTTCTCCTGAAAAGAATGAAACCAAAGTTGTCCATAATAGCAATTTAAGATTTCAGAAAGTGCATTGACTCTTTTCCAAATATTGGGAAGTCATGTAATCTTATTATTAGACAATTAGAAGAGCCCTGGGCTTGGATAAGGAGACCAACCCATCATGTGACTATAGGCAAGCTCTTTCACAAAAATCTGCCTGAGATTTGTATCCCTACTGTGCTTATCGGGGTTTACAAGGCACTTTCTCTGTATGTATGTATTTGCATTTAGGGTAAGAAACCATGAGGTAGGTAGACTCTGGATCCAAACAGCCGTAGCCTCATAGTCTAAACAGCTAGGCCTCTTACAGGTATAGTGCACAAAGAAATATCAACTTTTACCCCCACGCAAACAGAATTTTTATTAAAACAGTTAAGAGAAAACATTAAAAATGTAAGACCTCAATTTCTAGGAAAGATGCACAACACAAAGTAAAACTTGGAGGAATAATAACACCATAGTTTTTCAGAGCTGGAAATATCTTTTTTTTTTCCAATTCAAAACTCAGAAATGATGGCCCAGAGTGGCATAATGACTTCACCAAGTCTAAACCTCCTGGGAAGAGCTGGGAGCAGCCACCTAAAAAATACCCACTCGTTATTTGAATTCTTCCACGGAGTACGTTCCTGACTCTACTGTTACTGCCTCCAGAGTCCATGGCGGCTTCTCACTACACTCATGCAGGACAGTAGGACACTGCCTTAACTTCACTTTCAATCTCTTCACTCCAAGTCAGCACACAGCCGTGTGACTTTTCAGGACATTCCAAGCCCTTGGATGCACAGAGACCTCAGGTTTTAACTCACACGACAGCCCTAAATGTCCTGCTTATGACTCCTTAAGAACCACCCCCGGTTCCTCCACATGCTCCCTGTTCTTAGTCCTTGTTTCTGTTCTTAAATAGTGGCAAAGCCAAAAAAGAAAATAAAAAGATATATGTTATATTATTTGTTTATACAGCTATAGTGGTCTCAAGCAAATAGGAGAGGTTTTATTTCTTTTCCACTTCGATTAATTCACCCTACTTTCTCCATATTCTTGTGTTTTGACACCTTCAAATATAAACATATGGCTGATGTTTATTCATGAAGCATTTAGTCTTAAAGAGAAATTTATTGAGCACCTACCATGTGGCAAGCAGGGATGCTGGGTATGTAATAAAAACACACATTGCTTGCCTTCACAGAAGTGATAGTGTGAAGGAACTGAGCAAATGACACTAATAAATAGACGTCTGTACTGGACTGAGTGATAAAGGAAAACAATAGGGGGCAGTGAGAACAAACATTGTGGAGATCCGATTCAGATCGAAGTGGTAGAAAAATTAGAGCTTCCTTCCTGTGATTTTCTAATTTGTCTTTTGACTAAAACTATAGTTTTAAAAAGGGATGATACTTGTGTTCTCGAAACAAAGCTTTCGGCAAAGGGAATATAAAGTCCTTTTTCCTCTATTGCCTTCACTTCCTCCTCCATAAAATAGGGATCATAGTGACCCTTGCCCTACTTACCTCATACAGGTGTTTTGTGAGTAAAATAAGACTTTAAATAAGACTTTAAATGTGGAATATCCAAAATTCCACATATGATTTGGAAAACACAATAGAGTTTATATTTAAACATCATTTTCAGACAGCAAGCTTTTTGGAAACATCTTGACAAACTGAAACCTAAAAAATCATTTCTCAAAAAAATGATATGATATAATATAATATAATATAATATAATATAATATAATAAATATACTATATAATATAATATAATAAAAAATATTATTTCTTACCACAGGTTTTTGCTTGCAATAAAAGATGTCCACTTTGTAAAAATACAACAAAACTTAGCATTTCTGAGTGGGCCAGAAAATATGCCCCTGCCAGCTTCTGTGCCAGTACTATAGAATATGCTTTTATTTTTGCTTAACAGTAATAAAAGCTGATCATGAAGCCAAATCCCTACAGCAATGTTCTCAAAAGTTCTGCATGTGGAAGCCTGCTGCCTTTCAGCTTCCCCGTTAAACACCTGTTCTGGGCTTAGGCTATGCTTCTGGTTTCTCGCTCAGGTGGAGAGTCTTGCTTAAGGGGACAGGCAGGTATTTTTGCTGTCACCAAAGACAGCTAATTTGGGGAGCCTAATCTTACAAAGGGGCCAAATTTCAGTTCTCAGAGTGTTGGGTTTAGGGTAGATGGGACTCCGCCCAGAAATGCAACCTGAATACTTCCCCCTTTGCCCCTCTCTTGTCTTTGCTGAGAATCCCTTAAATAACTGACACGTTTTATAGACTTCAGGCAACCAGGTCTATAGAGTGCAGCTTCCATTCTTCCCTGTCACCTGGCTAATTTAATACTTGCCTCCTTTGGTGGGTATAGCAACCCTGACAAGCTGTTGCCTTGTGGTTTATTTCAGTTAATTCAAACACAATTATAAGTTGAGAAATTAGTTATGGGGATTGGAGGAAGGAGGAATCTTACAGGTGTGAACTCATAGCCATTTCTGACTCAAATATTTCCAAAGGAATCATATGTTGAGAAAACATCATCTCCGAACTGCCAAGGCCCCTGCATCTCTTAATGGAACAAGATGTATGTTACAGGCCATAATTCTGCAGTTTCTTTTAACCTAAGGATGAGTCTTTGCCTGTCCTCCTTTCAAAAGCATGACCTTAGGATAAAAAAAAAAAACAGCAAAAAAATTTTATTCAATAGTTGTTCATATAATGAAAAGCTGGTGATGCCAGTCAGTGACTTCAGTTCAAAACAGTGACTTAAAATGCATGGGCTGCTGTTGGCTCCTGACCATCTTAACGCTGGTCAAAAACAAAAGTAGCTACTCTCTGTCCCAGGAGCATTTTGATTTTAGAGTGGGGAATTCTGCACATAGACCATTAGCTTAGAGGATTTTATCGTTAAAGTTGTGGACAGTGAGCAAGTATTTTCTGTGTACCTGATCATAATCACTATTCCGCAAATGGAAAAAAAGAAGGGTCAAGTGGTTACACGTGATTCCTATAGGTCCAAAGGAATTCTGCTGGAGGATTATCTCTGAGAACAACTACAGTTGTCATCATGCTTGGACTCCAGGCTATTCATTTATTCAGCCAGTATTTATTGAGCATGTACTGTGTCCCAAGAACCCTGGATCGTCAGCAAACAAAACAAAGATCCCTGCTTACATTCTAGTGGTTGTCAGGAATAATGTCCATATATTTTTGGTCAAGTTTGTTTCCACTAAAGATTCATAATTTGTTTTGGTTCTACTGTCCTGGAAGATGAAACCAATACACTCAAAACTAAAACAAACCTGCACACGGGCATGTTTACAGGAATTGGAGTAAAGTTTGGAGTGACAAGGGCTTAAGATTAATCAGGAAAAGTCATTGGGTTTAGTGAGCCTTAAGTTTGTTTTAAAGAAAAGGTGATATTAAAACACAAGGGAAAAGAGAAAGAAAGTATCCTGAGTGGGAAATGCAAGAGGAAGGTCATAAAGATGGGAAAGAATCTGTGATTCCAAGAGACAAAGGGAACTATTTACTGACAAAACCAGAATTCAGAAACAACCCGTGAAGTTATCTGTATTTACTCAACCCCTTTTCTTTACGAAGAATTAATAGAAACAATATAATATATTGACATACTATAGGATGATACATATAGGATGATTTACGATGTTATAGGATGTCAATACATTGACATACTATAGGATGATACGTATAGGATGTTATATGATGACACAAAAGATTTTATATATTTACATATATCTGTCATATACGTGTGTATATACAATGGCATATCACAGGATGACTCTTCAAAAAAGCAATGTGCTTTCCAAAAGAGTAGCCATGGATGAAACCAGAGGTTAAGGTCTAAACTCATCAAGAGGACAAAATGTGTGAAACTAAAATATCTTTTTTTGTTTTTATTAAGTTTATTATTTTAATTCCAGTTAGTTAACACACAGTGTTATATTAGTTTCAGGTGTACAGTATACTGATTCAACAATTCTATACATTACTCAGTGCTCATCGTGATAAATGTACTCTTAATCCCCTTCACCTATTTCACTCATCCCCCCACCAACCTCCTCTCTGGTAGTCATCAGTTTTTTCTCTATAGTTAAAAGTCTCTTTCTTGGTTTACCTTTCTCTCTCTCTCTTTTTTTCCTTTTGCTCATTTGTTTTGTTTCTTAAATCATATGGTATATGTCTTTCTCCGACTGACTTATTTCACTTAGAATATACTCTCTAGACGCATCCATGTTGTGGCAAATGGCAAAGTTTCATTCCTTTTTATGGCTGAATAATATTATGATATTCATATTCTACCTCTTCTTTATATATTTATCTATCAATGGGCACTTGGGCTGCTTCCATATCTTGGCTATTGTAAATAAAGCTGCAATAAACATAGGGGTGCATATATCTTTTCAAAATAGTGTTTTCACATTCTTTGGGTAAATACCCAGTAGTGTGACTACTGGATGATAGGGTAGTTCTATTTTTCACTTTTTAAGGAAACTCCATGCTGGTTTCCACAGTGTCTGCACCAGTTTGCATTCCCATCAGCAGTGCACGAAGTTTTGTTTTCTTTTTTTCCTCATTTGTTGTTGTGAAACAACAACATTTGTTGTTTCTTGTGTTGTTGATTTTAGCCATTCTGACAGGTGTGAAGGTGTGAAGGTGTGAAGTGATACCTCATTTTGGTTTTGATTTGTATTTCGCCGATGATGAATGATGTTGAACATCTTCTCATGTGTCTGTTCAGCCATCTTGATGTGTTCTTTGGAGAAACGTCTGTTCATCCTCTTGACTTCTACTCATTTTTAATTGGATTCATTGTTGAGTTGTATCAGTTTTTTATATATTTTGGATACTAACCTTTTATAGGATATGTCATTTACAAATATCTTCTCCCATTTGGTAGGTTGTTTTTTAAGAGATTATTTCTCTTGTTATGAAGAAGCTTTTTATTTTGGTATAATCCCAAAAGCTTATTTTTGCTTTAATTTCCCTAAATAATCTTTTTAAAAAGAGTTAACTATCTTCGTTGTCTTCTCTGATATTAGAACTTATCTTTTGAGTGTTTACCTCAGTTATTTGTTAAGCTGAAAAAAGATTTCATGTGTAATATGAATGTTCAAGGTGTGAAATACATTTGTACAAAGTACAAAGGAGTTTTGACAAAACATATTTGAGATTCATGTCACCAATAACTAGGACACTTTAAAAATGGTGATGTGTAGAAGGTACCTCTGGAATCCATTGTGATTTGTTTCAGTTGGCCCATTGGCTATAGTGACGATGATCAAGTATGTGGGTGTTTGAAGAAGTACCAGTGATTCCCCTGTGTTTCCAATATGCAAACCCTTTCTAATATGAAAACAATAGTTATTCTCTTACTATTCACTGTGCAGACAATACTTGGGGCTTGTGCACGTTCTAGGGCTTCCACAATTCTGAACCTCACTTCTCTGATACTGGCAATTCCACCTTTCTGATTATCAGGTTAGCACAATGATATATCCAGTTTAAACTCTTCTGCATTTATTCTGCTCACTGGTTACATTTTAGGTACTCAGAGTAAAGGCCTATTGACTTATAAATTTGATTTTTTTTTACCCCCAACTATATAAACATCTGTTGAATAAAATACAAGAGAATTTATTCCCGAGTCAAGTTTTAGCTTTAAAAATAATGTTATAGGATCCCAGAATGATGGCTTATTCAATATAAAAATATATGTGAAGAACATTTGTGTTTCTTGTGCATATGTACTTCCAACTGGTTTTACAAGGTTATCTTGAATGTAGAAAGACTGAAATCTTTATAGATTCTTCAGGAACTTCAATGCCATCCAACCAGACTTTCAGCTGGTATTTTGTTACTTCCCAGAAGGCCAAGCAACCCATGGGATGTCTAGTAATGATTATAAGACTATAAGTGTTTAATTTTGTAGCTCTGCCTCTCTGTCTAATACATTCCATTGTGGTCATTCTTTTCATTGTGGAAGCCAGCACCTAAAGCAGGGGAAAGCAAAGACTTGTCTGACTTTCAAGGTTCACTGCCCTATATATTAATGTAATGTCTCTCTCTCAGTCTCTGTCTCTCTGTCTCTCTCTCTCATCAACTTTTCAAATGGCATCATAGTGAACTGATTTCAAAGCTGTTTCCATCCCTGCTGCACACACTCAGTGAACATCTCCTCCTGGCTGGCGGGAAGGAGGCTGAGATTTCTACCTCTATCCTCATCATTTCTAGCCCTGTGCCTGAGAGACAGAAGAAATCTCATCAAGGTCAATGCCTTGTCAATGCCTCCCTCAAAAAAAAGTCTAGTAGAAAAAAAATTAGAAGAAATAAAAAATACAAGTGATGATCTGTTTTATCAGCATTTAATTCTCAGTGCAAGGTAAGCTACATTGCACTGAATCCCCAAGTTACGTTTATGTTTGGATCTTTGCAATTGTTACAATAAGCAACTCTGTCCATTGAGCACTGCTAGCCTCAGGTTTGGGGATTATGTGGATCCAAGGGGACATGTGAAAAGGTGGGCTGGGCCATTTCCAATGGGAGACCTTTGTTGTGTCCTCATAATTACATTGCTGTGACCTCTACCCCAGCTTTGTCAGCTGGCAGGTTTGAGACTCACAGAAGAGAAAAGCAGTACCCAAGTCAAGTAAAAAAGTTGTTTAAAACTTCAAAATCCGAGGTGAAGCAAAGCTATGGAACACCATCTCCTTAAGAGGGGAGAACAAGCTGCATGCAACCCATGCTGTCATTTGGTTTAGCTGAGTAGAAGCCACCAGCACTGGTGGGAAAGCTGTGAATTTAAGACAATGCCCAGCCAAGTGCTCATTTGTATGCTAAGTTTAACTGTGAACATCTTTAAATACTACTGTTTTTCCCAAACCCTTTTATGTTGGTGAAGAAAACTCACCATGACCAGCTAAGGATCTGTGGTGCTCTACAGATATCTTTATAGAAAGATCTGGAAATTACACTTAATTGTTCTCCTCCTCCTCCCCATATAGTTAATTAAGCCTTAATTTTTACTGAGGCACATCCCTGACTTTTTCCTCTTGCCCCATGACATCCTTAAAAGAAGTGGCTACACCTCAAAAGAGGGACCAGTATTTCACTTTTCTTTCTTTCTTTTCAAGTTCTTTGGGCCCGTAGAATTTTCGTACCACCACTGACAGCTAAGGGACCTCAGCCTCACTCTGCAATCTGGAGTCCTCCTGCTCCTGAGATAGAACACCAGTGAGGCCATGGGCAGCTATTCTGACTGCCATGGGGTTTGGCCCACTAAACAGACTGAGGAGAGAGATGATGTGGACTTACACACTGTCTACACCATCTAATAGAGACCCAAAGCCCATGCGGGCAAGAATGGGAGCCAGGGAAAGGATGTATATTCTTGCCCACTTTAGAGCTCCAACCAACCCAGGACTGGGTGTTGTGCACTGCATTTTCAGCCCAGATTTCCAGACGGATGAGCTTTAGTTTTGCCTTAACCAGAACTTCCTACTTCTTAAAAAAAAAAAAAAAGGGGGCGCCTGGGTGGCTCAGTCGGTTAAGCAGCCGACTTCGGCTCAGGTCATGATCTCGCGGTCCGTGAGTTCGAGCCCCGCGTCGGGCTCTGTGCTGACAGCTCAGAGCCTGGAGCCTGTTTCGGATTCTGTGTCTCCCTCTCTCTCTGACCCTCCCCCGTTCATGCTCTGTCTCTCTCTGTCTCAAAAATAAATAAACGTTAAAAAAAAAAAAATTAGGGCGCCTGGGTGGCGCAGTCGGTTGAGCGTCCGACTTCAGCCAGGTCACGATCTCGCGGTCCGTGAGTTCGAGCCCCGCGTCAGGCTCTGGGCTGATGGCTCGGAGCCTGTTTCCGATTCTGTGTCTCCCTCTCTCTCTGCCCCTCCCCCGTTCATGTTCTGTCTCTCTCTGTCCCAAAAATAAATAATAAAAAAAAAAACATTGAAAAAAAAAAACTTTAAAAAAAAAAAAAAAATTAAAAAAAAAAAAAAAAGAATTAAAACTACCAAAGACACAACAGTTTCTTACAAAACAACTGTCTTATGGTCAAGTGTAAATTAAATAATAGAACATGTGGGTTGAATTTTCCTTAAAATACACAAGGGTTTTACCATTAAGTGGAAAATTCTCCTGCAAAATATATTTTGAATCTGGATTTTTTGCCATGGTCCAAATATTTGAAGCAGACCAAAGCTCTCAAAATAGTTTGAAACTTTCAAGAAACTAAAAACTGGACTTGATTCTAGCACCCTGGCATTAACAATTTTGCTACCACTCTATCCCATGGCACTAAAGTGACATTCAAAAGGGTCTTGCTATAATTTTTTATGCAATTATATTCATCCATTCATTTAACAAACTTTTACTGATCACCTACTATGGGCTAGATACTGTGCTAAGCTTTTTCTTTCCAGAACTATGAGATGGCATTGCATTCTAATAGGACTTTGATGTTGGAAGTAGCTCTGAAAAGGATGACTCCAAGAGATACACATTAAATACTGGATTAAATTCCATGCGGTTGGGGTTGTGTTATTTTGAGTAACTTTCAGCATATTTAGTAAAAATTTACCAGCTCGGTAAAGAAAGCACTAGGTTAGAGGTAAGGAAATAGCATATATGCATTTTCTTGCTTCTTAACTATAATTACTTATGTGAGCTATGACAACCAAACAGGTAACTTTCTGTCATAAACACAAGGATGTTTTTACCATTTCAGGAAAGTGACTGGCATCCAGCTGTGGGCAGTGTGGGGAGGTGACAGCTTCCAGCAGTAGGCACCTTTGGGACCAGATTCAATGTTGGAGTTAAAGTCACTTCATTCCAGGGTCCCTTAGCCAACAACTGACCAGGGCTGTGACACAAGGGCCTGGTCCAGTGGACCACAGACCAATGTAGGACTCTTCTGATGGACAATGTGTTCCAGAGCTCTGGTGTGATTTTGACAGAGACTTTCTCAGGCCGACAGCACAATCTGATGGGTCCCCTTGCCTACTCCTGCTCTGCCCTTTCTTTTCCCAGGTGTTACTCAGGGTCAGCCCCCTGGAGGACCCAGCCCACAGCACATCCTGACAACAAAGTTACTGATAGTTAAGATCAAACTTCGAATGAAACAATTTTCATTCAAGAAAGTGTCATTCCCTGCACTATAAGTACTACTTTCCTATGTTGGGAAAGGAACAATAGATATCTAGACATCAGTTACCTGTTTGATGGGTTTCTTTCTTTTTCATTTCAGGACAGGAATTCCAAAAAATTTAATGCAAAAATAAGCTGTCAACAATGACCTTGTGGGTAACTTAATAGAGCATAAGAGTCAGATAATTTTTTATTATTATTTTTGTATAATTTTTGTATTATTATTTTTGTATAATTTTGTATTATATTATTTTTCTATTATTTTCTATGTTTTATGGCTTATAGGAGAAAGAGGGAAAGAGAAGGAAAAGGGTAGAAGGGAACACTGGAGGCCAGAGATACAGGTAACATATTTTTTCTTCTAATTTAATTATTTTCCTTTTTTTGTCATAATTTCTTAAAAACGCAAAAATCTTGGGGTGCCTGAGTGGCTCAGTCAGTTAAGCAACCGACTTCAGCTCAGGTCATGATCTTGCGGTTTGTGAGTTCGAGCTCCGCGTGGGGCTCTATGCTGACAGCTCAGAGCCTGAAGCCTGCTTTGGATTCTGTGTCTCCCTCTCTCTCTGCCTTTCCCCTGCTCACATTCTGTCTCTCTCTGTCTCTCAATAACAAATAAACGTTAAAAGTTTTTTTAAAAAAATGCAAAACTCTGTGCCCCAATTATAAAAGGTAGCAAGAGAGTTAAACCTTTTAGCCTCCCTGGGACAGGTATTTTACACATGTATGATATTTTATGTAAATATTAAACACAAGATTAGGCCTTTTAAAAGTTCCCTTTAATACCGTCTTGAAGTTATGAGACATATACTGAACATGTTTATACAATTTTGTACTTTTTGTTTGAATTCTTCAGTATAGTAGAAGCTTGTCAAAGACCTTTTGGTTGATAGCATTACCCCCAATGCTTGCTTATCCATATGCAAATGACAGACAATAAGCAACCAACATGTCTTTCTTATTTGTTATTTGCTTTCCCTTACATCTGTAATTCTCAACCTCTGCACACTAGAATCACCTTCAGGTAGGGGAAGTGTCTTAAGAAAATACAGGTGGCCAACAAAACACTTGAATAGATGTTTCTCCAGAAAAGATACAAATGGCCAACACACCATGAAAAGATGCTCCTTAGTCATTGGGGAAATCAAACCAAAACCACAGTGAAGAACCACTGTACAATTTCAGAACTACTAAGATGTTAAAATAAATAGAATAGAATAGGATAGGATAGGATAGGATAGGATAGGATAGAATAGAATAAAATAAAATAAAATAAAATAAAATAAAATAAAATAAAATAAAATAAAATAAAACATGTGCTGGCAAAGATGTAGAGAAATTGGAGCCCCTGTATATGTCTGGTGGAATGCAAGATGGTTCAGTGCTGTGGAAAAAAAATTGGCAGTTTTCTCAAAGTTCAACATTAGATCCAGCAATGCCACTCTTGGGAATAGAAGTAAAAGGATTAAAAACAAGTATCGAAACAAATACATGCATGTGCATGTTCATAGAAACATTATTCACAATAGCCAAAAGGTAGAAACGTTTTAAATGTATCCCTTAATGGATGAATGGGTAAACAAATTATGGTGTATTCAGTGAAGGAAACGACCAATAAAACAAAAAGGCAACCTAATGAATGGGAGAAGATATGTCTGATAAGGGTTTAATATCCAAAATATACGAAGAATTCATACAACTCTACCCAGAAAAACAAATAATCTGATTGAAAAATGGCCAGAGGGAGCGCCTGGGTGGCTCAGTCAGTTGCACATCTTACTCTTGACTTCAGCTCAGGTCATGACCTCATCGTTCGTGAACTTGAGCCCCATGCTGGGTTCCACACTGACAGTACAGAACCTGCTTGAAATTCTCTCTCTGACTCTCTCTCTACCTTTCTCTCTCTCTCCCTCTCTCTCTCTCTCTCTCTCTTTCAAAATAAATAAATAAACTTTACAAAAAGAAAAAGAAAAACTCATTAAAAAGAGGGGAAGAACACCTAAACAGACATTTTTCCTAAGAAGACATACAGATAGATGGCCAACAGACACATGAAAGTTATTAACATCACTAATCATCAGGGAAATGCAAATCAAAACCACAATGAGGTATCATCTCACATAGGTCAGAATGGCTAGTATCAAACAGACAAGAAATAACAAGTGTTAGTTGAGAATGTGGAGAAAAGGGAGGACTCCTGGACTGCTGGGGGAATGTAAATTGGTGCAGTCACTATGGAAAAAAGTATGGAATTTCCTCAAAAAACTAAAAATAGAAATACTATATAATCCAGTAATTCCACTGCTGAGTACTTACCCAAAGAAAACAAAAACACTAATTCAAAACGATATATGCACTCCCATGTTTATTGCAGCATTATTTATAATAGCCCAGATATGGAAGCAACCTAAGTGTCCATCAGTAGATGAACGGGTAAAGAAGATGTGATACACACACACACACACACACACACACACACATGCACACGCACATCTGCACATGTGCGTGTGCGCGTGCGCGCGCACACACACACACACACACACACACACACACACAAGGAATATTACTCGGCCATAAAAATGGATGAAATCTTGCCATTTGCAACATGGATAGACATAGAGGGTATTAGGCTAAATAAAATGAGTCAGACAGAGGAAGACAAATTCCATATGATTTAATTTGTATATGGAATCTAAATACAAAGCAAATGAAGAAACAAAACAGAAACAGATTCATAAACACAGAGAACAAACTGGTAGTTGCCAGAGGTGAAGATAGCAAGAGAGGAATGGGGAAGTAAGTGAAGGGAATTAAGAGGTACAAACTTCCAGTTAAAAAATAAATAAGTCATGAAGATAAAAAATACAGCATAAGGTATATACCCAATAATACTGCAATAACTTTGTAATGACAGATGGTAGCTACCCTTATTGTGGTAAGCACTGCATAATGCATAGAAATGCCTCATCACTATGTTGTACACCTGAAACTAATTTAACATCAAGTATCAATCATACTTCAATTAAAAAAAAAAAAGCATAGTGTATCCATACAATGGAATATTATTTAGTCATAAAAAGGAATGAGGTACTGATACATGATAGAGTATAGATAAACCTCAGAAACATGCTAAGCAAAAGAAGCCAAACTCAAAAGGCCACTTATTGTATGATTCCACTTACACAAAATATATGGGATAGGTAAATCCATAGAGACAGAGGGCATATTGATGGTGGCCAGGGGCTGGGTGTAAGTACCTACTTAATGAGTGTGGAATTTTCTTTTGGGGTGATGAAACATATATTATATGTTAATATAATATATATTATATAATATTACACACACACACACACACACACACATATAATATATATTACTTTCCCTGGATTGAGGGAATTAAAATCTCTTAGCTTAGAACCCAATATTTAGCAGTTTGCAAAGTTCCCCCAGTGCTTTTATTGTGCAGCAAGGGTTCAACTTGGGCATGAAGTTGTATCTTAAGATGATTAGCTAGGTATTAAAATCTTAGTAATTTGGATTTTGAAAACTACTCTTTTGGGGTCATTTATTCAAAAAATTAAGAGAGCATCTACAGTGTGCATTGCACCGTCTGGTACTTTGGAAGGACATTTACAAAGAAATTAAGGAGGAGAAGAAGAAGCTCATTTTATCGAAAGCGATTGGAATCTCTTCTCAAGCACAAGAGCTTTATCAAACCGTATCTCAAGGACTTCCACAGTAGCTCTGGGAGATAGACATTAGGTTCTTTGTACCCATCAGAAAAGGAGGCTCAGGGAAGTTACATAGTTTGACTAGAATCAAGCATTTGTTGAGGGGTAAAGCAGGGATGACATTCAGTTCTTAAATGCGTAGCTGGCATCCTGAGTGAGGTTCCTGACATGGAGGAGGTACTGACCTCGTCTAGAGTGAGAGTGGAAACTTTGGAGCCAAACAGACCTGGATTCAAACCCCGGCTCTGCCACTTTATCAGCCATATGATAAGAGCTGGGCTAAACAACATAGGTTTCCTCATCTATATTGAGACAGTAATTCCTGCCACCTATAGTTAGTGTAAGGATCACATGAGATGATGTCTGCAAAGAACTCTGGCATGTGCCCACCCCTTAAAAGCACTTAATAAATGGTGCCTCTTACTAATTTTTTAAAGTTTTTATCTTAATTCCGGCTAGTTAACATATAGTATTATATTAGTTTCCAGTGCCCAATATAGTGATTCAGCACTTCCAGACATCACCCCATGCTTTTTTCAAAAATAACACAGCTACTATAGTATCCAGGGAAGGATGAACTCTGACCCACTAGCCATCTCTTTTCATATTGGGCAGTAAATGTCACCAGGACTGGACTCCCAAGCATCCCATTTATTCTCCTCCGGGCAGCCTGATACTATTGTTCTCGCCTATTGTTCTACCCGAATGCTTATTTTTAAAAGACTTAAAAAAAATTTAAATAGCAGAATTTACTGGCACAAGTTGATCATAAATTCAAAAGACATAAAGAAATGCATCTATTTTAGGGATAAACAAGCTAATTCTGGTCTAATTTTGTTCATTCTTATAAGCACACTTTCTTTGGTGATGTGAACAGATGAATTCTACTGTAGGACTCAAATTTTTTCTCATTAAAGTTTCCCCCCCGCCCCGAGATGTGCTAAAGGACACAGTCTACGAAGCAAGAGTGTAATTATAGATTGAACATCTCCTGTATGGCCTGACAGAAGTCTACCGTCATTTAAGAAGCCATTACAGCATATACTTAATGTCAGCTTGATAGAAAAAAACACTTTCATAGGTTGTCTTTGATTGACACATTTGAAATGACATCAGTTTCCAGCTTTAAAACCTACTGTTATTAGGTCTCTGTTGCTATTTATGTTAGAAATATGTGCACGTGTGTCAAAACAATATATCAACTTTGCTGATTGGCTGCATCTAGATTCTGTTGCTAAGGGTAACAGAACAATTGCTTTTAATCTTTGCTAAATTGCATCTTGTTTTTTTTTTTTTTTTTTTTTTTCCTAAATACTTGGGGGGCTTAGGGATCTTTTCTCATCCCAGAGCAAAAAATAAAGAAATTCCATCTAGAGAGAAAACAAATACACCTTGTTTGTGTGTGTTAAAAGGAAAATTAAATTCAAAAGGTGTAGTTGGTATACATGTTAATTTGTATTGTTATCCATCATAGATGCTCTAATACTTGCTACTGATTCTCAAGGCTGAGGTGATTAGGAAAAGACCATCTCCACTTCCAAATGAGGCAGCACCCAACCGTTTGCCTTTCAGGATCAAGGTCTTCTCTCTTTTGGCAGAAGGCCAACTTCACAGATTCTTCGTTGAAGAAAAGGAACATATATGAAAGAAAATAATGTCTTCAAAGCTTTGTGCTTTCTTTCCTGCCTCATTGGCTGAGCAGAGGGTCATGAGTAAGTCCAGCCTCTGAACTTTTGAAAGATTGAGAAAAATGATCTACATGCTCACATCTGTACATGGTACACCTATAAATTAACCAGACAATTTCCTTTTTATAATCTGTCTTGTTGTGCTTTGCTAATGACTCTCAAACTTCACTGGGGTGCTCGTTACAAAGGTCCTAGACAACATACCAAGACTCTGGTTCCCTAGACCTGCACTCAGGCCCAGGAATTTGCAATTTAAATGATGATTCTGAGGCAGGTAATCCAAGGTCCACACATTAAGAAATACTGCTTTGTGTGTACTTTCCAAACACCACTTTCTTCCCTAAAACATTTGAACAAAGACTTCTATTATGAACAGTCCAATGCTTGAGTGACATAGGCAAGTGCCTGCATAGTAAGATTCTCCTGAAAGGCACCACATCCCCTAACCCTTACACTTACCCCTTCCTTGAAAAATCAATCAACGAAAAGCTAAATAATGCAAAATTTACTCTGCTTAATATCCTCTTTCATCAGTTTTATTAGAATTTAAGACTTTAAGAGAATGTAAGTATTCTTGGGAGATGTAACACTTCAAGCTATGATTTGTTACCCTCTCGAATGTATTGGAAGTTTTGGTGGAAAGAGAAAAAAAGAAAACTAGATATCTAATGTTGTAGGTTGAATTGTGTCCCCCCTTCACCCCAAACACATATGCTGAAGTCCTAATCCCAATACCTCAGAATGCCACCATGTATAGAAATAGGGTCATTACACATGTAATTAATTAAGGTGATGCCATTAAAGTAGACCCTAATCCGACCTAACATGTGTTCCTATAAAAAAGAAAAATTTGGACACAGACACAGGCTCATACAGAGGATGGATGATGTGAAGACACAGGAAGAACACCATCTACAAGCCAAGGACAGCAGCCTGGAACAGAGCCATCCCTCACAGGTCTCAGAACCAGCTCTGCCAACACCTGGATTTGGGACAGGAAGCCTCTAGAATTGCAATACAATAAGTCTCTGCTGTTTAAGACACCCAGCGTGTGGTACTTTGTTCTGGAGCCCTAGAAAACAAATACATCTGAGATAAAGAATCAGCAAAGGAGGAGTATGGCCAAAGGCGAGTCTCGCCAAAAACAAACCCTTCCTAGTTATGTTTTTGCCTCTATAACTGGCTTGCTTAACAGAGTAAAATAAAATCAGTATCCCAAGTTAAATGTGATTTTCTAATCCTAGAGATGAGGAGACCCTTTATTATTTAGATGTAATCCACAAATTATTACTTTTCTAAATAATCATGTTTTGGAGGCTGGTCGCTGCCCAGCAACACCACCCAAAGCAGCATTGTGAGATATTGGTAGCCAGGATTTCGCATAAAAAATACAATAAGCTGTTTAAAATTTGGTGCAGGGTTGTACTTGGTAAAAGGGAAACAACCACAAATACTAGCTGTGGGAACCAGCTTCTCACGACAAACATTTCATTCCGGCAAACAGTGAAAGAAATTGTTTGGAGCTTTCCAGGGTAGCTCAACAGGAATCAGGTTTCTCCAAAATTGCTGTTTGCATTGCCAAGTGCATCTCACCACGGCTGCTACTTTCTACCCAAAGATGTCTGTTATGGTACGACACTTGGCCAAGAGCTGATATAATCTCAGTCACCAAGCTCAGACTGCAATCTATCTGCATAAACGTGCAGACAGAGGGTTTCAGGAAAAGCTTACTAGGCAGGGGGAAAAAAAAACAACAAGAAAGCAAGAGATTGAGTTATAGACTTAAACACTAAAAAGAGTGTAAGATACGCTCTCACAGATTTCACCAGTGAAATAGTCAATGTGAAAAGCTGGAGGGAAGGTTTTTTATCTGTGACAAAACAGGGCAACAGACACTTTAAGTGACCTAATAAAAGAAGAAAACAATATAATCAGATCAACATGCAAAGAGTTACAATTAAAATGTACAAATACCATGTTCTTTATTTATACAGTGAGGAGTTGAATGGAATAGATAACCAGTTATATATTCAGTAGAGCAGTAAAAAAAATGGCAAGCTTGAAAGAAAACGAGAATTTAAGTCTTATGAAAAGAAAGAAGTGATGAGAGGTGAGAAATATACTGAAATATCTGTCTAATTTCATAGCCTTAAAGCAGTTCACAGCCTTTTTATTATATCTCCAGATGTCATTTGGTGCTTGGGGTTCAGGAAAGCAAGTTAGTTACAACGTTCAACGCATTTACACCATCGACTTTCCATATGACGTAGACCCCATTCCAGCAAGAGAATGATGAAGATTTAATTTTTATGTCCACTACTGAAATGCAAACAAGCAAAAAGAATTTACTTAACCTTTTCCCACCACAGAATTAATTCTGACCGATTGAATAGAAATCCTTTTTCCCCTTTCAGCAATTATGTTAAAAAACAAAAACAAAAATAGAAAGAAAAAAAAAAAAACACCTGGAGACTCTTCCTATTATAATCAATTTTATTTTCTTACTCATTATGGCTTATTGTAGAACAAGACCGAAATTACTTTTGGTTGAAACAAGAAGACAGCTCCATTTTTCCAATTCTTTGACTTTATTTCCTTTCCCTACCTGTCCACCTCTTCCCCTCTCTCTCTCTTTCTCTCCTGTTTCTCTCTCGCTTTCTCAATTTACTTTCAGATTTTAAATTTACCTCAATTCCCACCATCATGAAGGATATTTCATGCAGTCTCTAGAGAGCTGGGCACAGGCAGTTCCGAGGATTGCAACAGACAACCAGGCAGAGCCTACAGCACAATGCTCATACAGGAGGCAGCGTTTAACAACTGTCATTTTTCGGGCCACCTGGGTGGTTCAGTCAGTTAAGCATCCAACTCTTGATCTCAGCTCAAGTGATGATCTCACAGTTTGTGAGTTCAAGCCCTGCATCGGACTCTGTGCTGACAGTACGGAGCCTGCTTGGGATTCTCTGCCTCTCCCTTTCTCTGACCCGCCCTGCCTTGTGCTGCCTCTCTCTCTCTCTCAAAATAAATAATTAAACTGAAAAAAAAAAAGAAATATACTTTTTTTTCAAGTTATACTCCTTCAATTTCTTTCTACCATTCTCTTGTTTCTTGCTTGAGATCCATGTTTTATTATGACTGTCTAAGTCTTGTCTAGAAAGGAAGTGTTTAAGTCAATACTGTGCCCAGGGAGAACTGGGTTGAGTGGGTCATCTCAAACATGTAGAATGGAGCAGCCCATCAGCTGGTGTTTACATTGAGGTGGGGGAAGGCAGAGCAGACTCACTCAGGCAGACAAAGGTGGGAACCAGCTATAAGGGCATAAAATAAAACCTAACCAAAAGTAGGTACAGGTAAACAGAGGCAGGACTCACTGGTCAGGAGAAGCCCACAGAGTCTGATGGACCAGGAGGTGGCCCTTTACTGGAGCTGAAGGAGGTAAAGGAGATAAAAGAAGCAGCAGCAAGGCTAAGCTCTGAGGTAAAGGCTGAGGTGGTTTTTCAAAAAGAGAGTTGTGCCAAAATAGATTAGGGCCAAATGCCAACTTTACAATGGGTAACACAGAGCTTCTGGGGCCACCTGCCCTAGACCTAGAGGTCTATGCTCATCTTTGTTACCTATCGGGTGTCTGGTCTGTGGTGGCAAAGGCTCAGGCATTTTCTAGTCTGGTGTCCTTTGACCTTGCACTGAAAATTGGCACCACTTCCTCGGGATGAAGCAGAGCCTCTGCTGGAGGTAGATAGAGACAGAATGTCCAAATCCACACACCCTGCCCCATGCCCTAGACCATAACCATTTCCTCATTAAATGTTCAATGTCTGCTCATGCCTGACTCACAGGGGCTGCTCAGTAAATGCTATTTGGGTACATGAATGAATGAACATTTGTGAGGTCCATTACAATAAAATTTTCTCCGTCTTATTCCTTTCCTCTCTTTTGTCAAAAATCAAACAAAATCTCCAAAACCTTCTAAGCCTCAGCTCAAGGAAAGATGAGCTCTTTCCAGGCTCTTCTGCGTCCCTGAGAGGAAGGTGGTATGGACGAATGGAATGAGCAGACAATCGGTGTTGGTCAAATTAGGTTTGAATCCTATTCCCACTTTTTGGAACTTCTCTGAGCTCTGGGCTTCTTTGCTGATGGAAAGGGAGTAAGAACTTCTAAGAGATCACTCTGATGACTGAATAAGATAGGTTTAAATTCCTAGTGTAGTCCCTGAAACACACTAAGTGTTCAGTAAATATAACTCTCCTCCCTCAATAGCCCTGGTAGTTCATCACTTCACTATCTCTCCAATATTAAGGAATGCCCCCATTTTTACAGATTAGAAAATGCAAGAAAAACAAGGTTAAGTCAATTGTTCAAACTGATACATTTCATGATAGAGCTTTTGAGAAGTAAAATGGCGAGGCTAAAAAAGAAACCAATAAGCTTACTTAATCAGAGGAGTAATAGGCTTGCACCAAAAACACAACAAGGGCAGTAAAACAAACTAAAGGACAAGAATAATAAAATGGGTTGGTTTAAAATGGCTCTAGACACTGACCTTATACCTTTCACAAAACTGAACTCAAAATGAATCGTAGACCTAAATGTAAATTTGTCTATGTAAATGTAAAAATGCAAAATGTAAAAATGCAAAGGTATAAAATTTCCTAGAAGATAACATAAGGGAAAATCTAGGTGACTTTTGGGTATGGTAATGAGTTTTTAGATATAACACGAAGAGTATAACTGATGCAAGAAAAATTGGTAAGCTGGACTTCATTAAAATTAAAAACTTCCACTCTGCAAAATACATGGTTGAGGGAATGAAAGGACAAGCCACAGACTGGGAGAAAATATTTGCAAAACACATATCTGATAACAGGTTTGTGTCCAAAACATACAAAGAACTCTTAAAACTCAACATTAAGAAAACAAACAATGCAATAAAAAGTGGGCAAAGAGAGAGAGAGAGAGAGAGAGAGAGAGAGACCTCACCAGAGAAGATATACAGAAGGCAAGTATGCGTATAAAAAGATACTCAACATCCTACATCATTAGGAAATTTCAAAATAAAACACAAGATACTACAACACACTTGTTAGAATGGTGAAAACCCAAAACAGTGACATCAACTGCTGGTGAGGAAGTAGAGTAACAGGTACAGCCACTTCGATATTTTGACAGTTTCTTACAAAGCTAAACTTACTCTTGCACTCCTAGGTATTTACCCGAAGGAGTTGAAAAACTTACATTCATGCAAAAATCTGCATATGGCCCTTTATAGCAGTTTTATTTATAATTGCCAGAAATTGGAAACAGCATAGATATCTTTTAATAGGTGGGTGGATAAACTGTAGAACATTCATTCATATATTAGAATATTATTCAGCAATAAAAAGAAATGAGCTATCAAGCAATGAAAAGACATGGGGGAATCTTAAAGGCATATTGCTAAGAGAAAGAAGCCAATCTGAAGAGGCCACACACTATATGATTCCACCTATGTGACATTGTGGAAAAAGCAAAACTATAGAAACAGTAAAACAATCAGTAAAAAAAATCAGAGGTTTCCAAAGATTAGGGAGAGAGAGAAGGGATGAGTCGATGGAGCACATGAGATTTTTAGGGCAGTGAAACTATTCTGCATGGCACTGCAATGGTGGATACATGACATTATGCTTTTGCCAAAACCCGTGAAACTGTACAACACAAAGAGTGAATCCCAAAGGGAACTATGGACTTTAGTTAACAATAAAGTATCAATATTGATTCATCCATTGTAGCAAATACACCACACCAATGCAAGACATTAATAAAAAGGGAAACTGAAGAGAACAGGCAGGGAGTGTTTGGGAACTCTCTATAGTTTCTGTTCAATTTTTCTATAAACCTAAAATTGCCCTAAAAAAGAAAGTCTATTAATGTAAAAAAAAAAAAAGGATAGAGTGATATAGAAAACCAGCTGGAGCCTCTAAAATTCTAAAATCTAATTGTTTATCTGTTTTGGCATAATTTTGATTGTTTTGCATAATTTCCCTCTATCCTGAGTCCTGTCCTCTCACACAACCCCCAACCTACAAAAATAAGACCCACACCTCTCTGTGCCTCTCCATTTTTTTTATTTAACCTTCATTTATTAAGTAATAATTTTGTGCCAAGCACTATGATAATTGCTGGAGATATGGAAAGAGGAATAAGATCAGACTTGAGGATCTCACAGTCTAGCAATGGAGACATGTTAATTACAGTGGAACAAGATATTAAGTGTCATAAATAAAGCTAAGAAAAATCTCTTGGAACCACAATAACTGAGTACTTTAAATTCTATAAGGCATTATGAAACTATATTAAAATCCACCTTGTCTGCTTTGTTTAGCACTATGCTATCTTGCTTTTGCTAGTGTCTCACATTTAAAATTTCTTTTAAACCTCTCCCTCCTATTCCTATTCTTCAGCCTTTTGCTTCTTCCTGTAGATTGCTAACTCTTGCTGATTTTCCAATTCAGTCAAACTATTTGGCCAACATATGTATGTTCATCCAACATAATCTGTGACTCTTCCACCGGCAGAAAGAGAGAGAGTGAGAGAAATGAACTTTACACAAGGAACAGTGTCATTAAGCAGGGGAGATTTCCAACATGCAATCTCAAGGCCATCTCCCAAAAGAAAGGTGGTGCGGTCTGAAGTAAAATAATAACATGCAGTCTAGAGGAAGGAGACAGCCATTCCCTTGCCTCTGCACATTCCTGTATCAGGGACCAGGACTTGAGGTTGAACAAGGATGATGGGGAGAGCTTTGAGCAGTGGGCATATGGTCACAAACCCAACATGCCTGGTCTTTCTTCTGGCAGTTGATAAGAGGAGAAGCAGGTGCTGGCAGCTTCATATCTCCTGTGTTGTCAAGGGCAGGCCAAATTCAACACTCTTGTCTTAACCTTGGAGACAACCTATTACCAAGTGTCTTCCACTAAATCCCTGCCTACCTCTCTATGCTCATCTCCTGCCACTGTCCCCCTTTGCGTTCTTATGACCATGTGAGGGGACTCTTCTCACATCCACACTGTGGTTTCCTGACTTTCTGCCTCAACTCATGCCTTTCCTCCTCTCCTGGAATCACCTGCCTTAGCTTCTACTCAATCTTCATTTGGCCAGGCCCCAAACTCAAGGGATCTTTCCTCAACCAGCATCCATCCCCATGTATTCTTCTTCTCTGTTCTTTCTTTCTTTCTTTCTTTCTTTCTTTCTTTCTTTCTTTCTTTCTTTCTTTCTTTCTTTCTTTCTTTCTTTTTCTTTCTTTCTTTCTTTCTTTCTTTCTCCCTTCCTTCCTTCTTCTTTTTTTTTTTTTTTTGAGAGAAAGCATGAGAGTGAGCAGGGGAGGGGCAGAGGGAGAGAGAATCTTAAGCAGTCTCCATGCTCACTCTCAGTGCAGAGTCTAACTCCAGCTGGATCTCACGACCCTGAGATCATGACCGGAGCCGAAATCTCAGAGTCGGACACTTAACCAACTGAGCCACTCAGGCACCCCATTCTCTATTCTCTTTGTATTGAATTAACCGGTTTTCAATTCTGACCCTCCACTACACTGAGCAACTTAGAGTCAGGGGAATCACGGTGATTGGAATTTCACAGGCAAATATGTTTGTACCACTTGCCCCTCCTTTATCATGTGAATATATGTGATGAAACATGTGGTATAAGATTTAAAAAATTGGAGTTCCACTGCCTAGATGTGAATCCTGACTCTGCCATTTACTATCCATTTACTCTGAATTTGGTGCTGCATTTAATGTTCTTGTCCCTCAGTTTCCTCAGATGTGAAATGGAGATAATAACACTTACATACTTACCTTATAAGATTGTTGTGAGATTTGACTGAGTAGCCAGATGGTGATGATGATGATGATGATGATGGTGATGATAGATAGATAGATGATAGATAGATAGATAGACAGATGATAGATAGATGATAGATAGATAGATAGATAGATAGATAGATAGATAGATGATAGATAGATGAGTTTTGAATGATACTGGACATATAGCAAGTGCTGGTTAAATGTTAACCATCATCATCATCATCATCATCATCACCACGTATGTAGTCTTGACGATAGGCACTTGGTTCCCCTATAATGCCTTCCTCAGGATTATCATGATACTTGTTTGGATTTATCTGATTTTCAGATTTAGAGTAAATGGTTAATACTTACTCTTTGTGTCCAGACCTACCAACACAAGCTGCAATACAGCTGGAGTTCCGTGATTTAAGTAAATAGAACAATTGTTCGGCAGCACCCTGGACAAAAACCACAACCTCTTCTCTCAAAGCATTTGTTATTTAAGAACTAGTTATTTCTAAGGGAAAATGAACCCATCAAGAAAAAAAGACTGAGAAGGGGAGGTGGGGATGGGGAGAAAATTGTGGTATTATTGGTAATGACCTTGGAAAAATAAGAAATGTGTCTTAAAAGAAGAATTAGCAAGGCTGTTAATTTTAGGAAATTGTGTTCAAAAATGCTGAATTTCTTTAGAATGGAACATTTGTCGGGGAGAAAAGTGCTAAGGAAAAGGGAAAAAAAAACTTAAAAAAAAAAAAGCTAGCCAGGGAATTGCAAGAAACTCAAGCCAATATGTAGCTTGCATCTGCTGGCAATACTCTCATCAAAGAAGGAAATAAGATACAAAACTGAAATTGCTATTCAAAGAAACTTGATAAACAAAATAATCCATTCAATATAACAGATGGCTGTACAATAGTGTGTGCCATGACTAAAATATCTGACCCACCCACCTACCCACTGGTAGTGCTACCAAAAACATCAATTTAAACTGGGCAACCTGAAATGCATTGAATAAAACTGGCTATAACTACGATGTCAGCAAAACATATTCATGCTGAAAAGAATAGAAATATTCAAAATACATCATCTAAAAAGTGTACTTCCAAATGCTGTAATATCTCTCTGCTTGGCCCAGGTCTATATCCTGTCCTTGTGACGTTTCTACCTCTAGGTCAGTTAATCAGCGCTGTAATTCCAAGGAGGTCATTGATGCTACACTCAGTCTGGTTCATTTCAAGAGATATTTATGTTACTTCTACTGTGTTCTAGGTCCTGTGGTACTTGCTGGAAAGATACGATGAGACATTGTTCTAGATCTTGAAATGAACATTCCAGTGCTGGTTATCTGCTTAGCAGTAAACTGAAACACCACTTTGGATATATCTGAATCTCTGTGAATCTCGAATCACTAAATAAATGGTTCATATTGATCTATGTGTTGGAAAATTATGGTCAGAACTTTCTGGGCTACCATACTTCTATGAGAACATGCATGTCACCTAGTTTAAAGTTGCCATTATTGACTGCTCTAAAAGATTTGGCATGAGGCAAAAGAAACTATCACTTTGAAACCCAAATCTGTCCCAATAACTAAAAAAGCTATATATTATTTGTAATGCTTCCATGTATAAAACCAAATGTTTGAGCAATGGCTTTTTATACTCATAGTGCTGTTAACGGGTACTGTGAATACTACCAGAATGAAGCAATGTCACACTTCAGGAAAAACAAAACCCGAAGCACAAATGAAAAGTGTCAAAAAAAGTTAATCACCACATTTCCCTGTTGCCTAATTTCTCGATTAACTTCTGATGGGCCTCTGAGGCAATAAATAAAAATTCGCAAATAAAAGGGACCTTAAAAGGAGGTGAACTTCCATCACCCACTATTTCTGACAGCTTGTTCCTGAGCAAAGCAACTGGTGTCCCTGGGGACTCATTCGACATTCATTTGAATCATGGAGAAAGAGACCCAGTTTGGAAGATGTTTTTCTGGAGTACAGAGGGGGACTTTGATCCTAGCTCAGATAACAGCTGCCCTCCATGAGAGGGTTTTCTGGTTGCTCTATCCCTTAGGCCAGGTAAGCCTCAAGGGAGGTGTCTAGTTGACCTCAAAGCTCAGCCAAGCAACTGATACCTGAGGGAGGGTCTTTGAGTGGGCAAGGGAGCCTGGCATCAAGTGTTATCATTCTGTCAGTCTCTCTCCTGGCTAGACACAGAGCACACAGGAAAGGGACTCCGAAAGGGAATCAAGTCTCACCTTGATTTTCCCCCCATTGTCAAATTAAAGGAAGGTAAGAAGCCAAAATACTGTGATAGATTTTAGTCTCTGCCATTGTGTTTTCTCACTATTCTGGAATTGTAACAAAGTATTTCCTTTGAAATTCCTGACCCCTGGCTTTTAAGTACAAAAGCAAAGGTGAATGTGAATGATTAATATCCTAGAAGAAAATTAAATGAGCCATATAGTTAATATAGTAAGTGTACAAGATTACAAGTCTCCATCACTTCGTAGGAAGCCGTTCTCCTTTTAGAATGAGGGGATTTGGAGAAAGAATTGGCATATCCTCTTTAAGATTAATCTAAATATTGGCCCTATGAGATAATATTATGTCTTGTCAATGGTTGCTGTATTTATGATATGGAACATCAAGGGAATCACTGAACCAACAAAGATATTTAAAAAATCATTTTAATGATGATTTGTTTGAAAAGGTGAATATCAGATAGATCTCTAGCCTTCAGAAAATTATCCTGCCACTCATAATTAGACCAGCTTTTGTCTTTCATTCATGTACTCATTTAATAAATATTTACTGAACATTTATTGTGTGCAATGCATTACTTTGGACAGTGTAGGGAATAAAGATAATCTGTGACAGTTCTTATACCTAATAGGGGGATTAAGACTGTACATGGTAGGAAATGATAAATGCCATTGAATTGACATGGACTCGAGGACTTAACAAATCACTTAGTGACCACCAGACCCACGAGCAGTTCGGGATCCAACTTCTAACTCAGTTAAAATGTAACTTCAGGATGGCCTGACATTTAGCCAATCTCCTTCCCTGTCGCAAAAGGGAAAAATAGGCTGCTATCACCCCACGGAGAGAGGATAGCACCCCTCCACAGATTTATGAAAGTAAGGAAAGGTGATTTGCCTGCCTTTCTCCCCCCTCCTCTCTTCTTCCCATGTTATCCTGAGATGTGAAGTGTGGCACTGGCTGTAGTAAAGACAGCTGAGACAAGAAAATTAAGAAGAGTGCTTCTCCTGTCTTCTTCAAGCCATCTTACATTCTCAGACACACTTCCCTGCCTCACCTGGGAATAGGTGTGGGAGAACCCATCACCGGAGGGGAAGTCTGCCATTACCGAGGGCATCCTCAGTTAAGGATCCTCAATGACACTCAGAGCCAGAGACTTGATAAAGGACTGAGGGGAAAGATTTGTCTCTTCCCCCAAGAAAAGCAGCTTCCTTTCCCTCCAAAACTAAAAAGGTTGTTATTGATTAATAACAGTTCTGATTAGAACTATTCACAAGCATTCAGCAGGAATGTGCACAAAATACACAGATATGCAGAAAGTGCAAACTCCATGTGATGGTTTTTGTGTTATAACTCAATAAGCCAGTGAGACGTGTGACAGTGTGTGCCGGGCACCTGTTCAATAATTCAATTTTCTTCAGAGGAAATTTTTAATACTTAAAATAACAAGACCGGTGGAAAAGACCCACCTTTTTACTCTAGCATTTATACCAATTATACTCAGATGTGTCAATTCTTTCCCCTTTTTCCTTTTTAACACTTCAGATTGCCTGTGATAAGATTCAATTACAAAATCTACTTTCTGCCTTGACTAGTTCTTCCCTGTAACTTCACTTGGATTCTGAACCTTTTCCATTTTTATCCTTTTATGAGTGTTTTACATTTTTTCTCCTTTCTGATGTTACCTATCTGGCAACTTTCAGTATGAATATCTTTTAAAATCATTCCTGGGTCAGAGTGCTTTTTTCACACACGTTCATCTACCTAATCTATACTACATATCTGCATATACATAGATATAGATGACACAGATTCACACCTTTCATCATGATAGGGGTGCAATGTCAGTATTACCCTGTCTTCTGTATGGACTCTTTTATACAGCTTTGCCAGAACATCCTTGATTGTTTTCAAGATGTACCCTTGCCTTTTCACGTTTTCATTTCCTCCTTTGACTCATTTAAAATTTTTCTCTCTCCTTTTCATTATTACTACTGTCAACTCTGTGCCTGACTTCAGCATGAGATCACCTTTTCTTAATTTTTCATTAGTTAATACACACTAAGCAATTATGGTGTTTCAAGAAGTAACTCTTTCCAAGAGATTAATAGTGAACATTAACAAAAGCTTTTCCGATCTGACTTCCAATATTATTCAATAAAGGGTGATGATAAGTAGAACCGATCCTTGTAAATTCCCCCTTTTTATGTTTGCCAAGATGATCCATCTGCAGACCTAGTTGCAGTGTGATTTCACCCCACCATCAAGAGGTGGAGTCTTTTTCCCTTTCTTTGCATGTGGGTTCACCAAGTGCCTGGCTTTGAGCAACAAAATGCAATGGAAATATCTCTGTGCCTCTCAAAAGACCTTGCAAGTCTTGTTCTTATTGTCTTGGAGCCCTGTGGCCACCATGCTGGGAAGATACCCCAAATGAAAGATCATTTGGAGAAAGAACCCAGCTATCACAGTCATTCCTGCTATCTCAAATGACACTCCAGATGTGCAAGTGAGACCCTCTTAGACCATCAATCCCAACTGAGCTCTAAGCTGAGTGCAGCCACAAGAATGAGATCAGTTGAAACCAGCAGATCAGTCCAGTCAACTCATAGGACAGAGAAAAAACAAAGGGTTGTTGTGATAAGTACTGAAATTTTGATGGTTTGATACTCAACAACAACAGGTAACTGATATAGCCTCCAATGCACCTAAATAGTCTACTAACTCACAGTAGGTGCTGAAGTACAGGATTGGAAATATGTAGGCCAAACAGACCAATAGACCTAGTCATACATATATTTAATATTTATTGACACTTATATATAAATTAATATATCTGATAGGTACATATAAATATATATTTATATAATCAATAATCTATGATACAAACACAATATATAATATACATAACCACACACAAACATATAATCAGGCCTGAACTTCAGCACTGGGATACAAGATAAATAAAATTATGTTGTCAGCATTATAAGTCTCATTATCTAGTCAGATTGTGGTGCAAATGAATTCTGTTGCTATGTGGGACATTTTGGTAGAGTATTACAGAAATACAAAGAAAGGATTGATTTACCTTGACTGAGAAAAGAGAAGTGTGGGTAGGGAGAATTGAGAAGAAAAATCATCTGAGAGTTGTCAGTTACTGAGTTAGAAGTAAACACAGAGGCAGCAGGAAGGAGTGGCAAAACATACCTGTCAGTGCAACCTTCTGCCAAGGACTTGGAATTTAACTATTTGAACGAAAACTCACCTGCAGTTCTTCTCTATGATCTCTCCACTCCCTCTTTCCTTATTTATGTCACGCTTCTTTTTATCACTATATGATAAGTTTCTTTAAAAAGTAATGTTTATTTATTTGAGACCAAGGGGGGGAGAGAGAGAGAGCGTGAGCAAACAAAGAGCATGTGCACAAGCAGGGGAGGGGCACAGAGAGAAGGAGAGAGAGAATCCCAAGCAGGTTCCGCACTGTCAGCACAGAGCCCAACATGAGAGTTGAACCCATGAACCATGAGGTCTTGACCTAAGCCAAAATCAAGAGTTGGAGGCTTAACCAACTCAGCCACCCAGGTGTCCGTATATATAAGCCTCTAATACTAACCAGATGAATCTTGCTATTGATTAGAGCCCAAGTTCAAGATCATGATTTCTTTCTTGGACCAGTGCCATAGCCCCAGTATCTGTCATTTGGTTTTCCCTCTTACTTTCCTTCATCTCATCCACACCCTGCATCAGAGACATCTGGAAAATGCAAATCCACCTTCATGGTCCCATCTCTCTACTTCTCCATCCCCAACACACACAGCCTGCCTTCCAGCCATCGCAATTGTTTGTGGTTCCCTTTGCTAACTGAGCAATGGCTCAAGCTACCACTTTAGCCTTCAAGTTTACCACATCAAGCTCTAAATGTCATTTGTAGACCAATCTGACTCAAGAACAATAACTCACTGTTTAAGGCACATCTCATTTCCTCGGGAAGCCTATCCCCACAGCTGTGCTCTGCCTTCCTTGGATCCTGTAATATAGAATGGAGCATATTGCCTTTGTGCCTCCAGTTATATTCTGAACATACTTCTATCATAATTCACACAACACTTTATTCTATTTATTTATTTATTTATTTATTTACCTACTTACTTATTTATTTCTCTACCCTCTCTCCCTTCCCCCAGCCTTCATCAGGCTGACATCTTTATAGATACAAAACATCTTTTACTCCTTTGGTATTTCCATCACACCACACATTGCCTGACTCATAGTAGAAATTCCATAATTAAAATGAATATTTTCAAATAATTTGAATACCATAATTTAGATATAATAAAAAACTGTATCAAGTATAACTTAAACTTGCTTTCTGGTGATTTTGTTTGCCTTATTCTAGTTGTTTGAATGATAAAACTGTTCAAATTTTGGATAAATAAGCATTTACTCTTTCCTAGTTGATATAATAACTAAATTTCATATAATAAACAATTATTGCTTCTGTGGAATAGTAGATTTGTAAGCCAATACAATTTGAGTATTTAGCAACCAGCTCTCTATTACAAATTGAATAACAAAATGTCTTGAAATTCTTTCATTAAAACATATATATAGCAAAACCCAACCCTTAGAACTCTGTGCTCTAAACCTGCAACAGATTACAAGCTAAAATTAAAATGAGAGAGAGAGAGAGAAATTGTTCCAGGAAACCTATAAACTATAGCAAGAAATGACAGCTGTTAGCCACAAAGAAAACATAAAATTTTAAAATGCAGATCTAAGATCTCAAGAAGGGAAATATCCAGGACCAATAAAAGTAGGAAAAACCAGGAATCTATACCTTAACTAGACTATGGACATTGCTGAGCTGTCCATACAGGTAATAAACAGCATACAGCATAGTTGTTGTATGCATTGATGACCATATTTTTCAATTAAAATTATGTTCAGTATATTTTGAATTAAAAAAAGGAATGGTATAAACATTTCATATTTTTTCAAAATTATTAATTTTTAAAAACTGTTTAAATTCTATTTATCTAAGATATCCAGAATAACTCATTCTTAAATTTTTATTCAATTTGAATAAATACTAAATAAAGGTATCACTTATTCAATGCCTAAATGCTATACATGCTGCACTTTATACTAGAACCTATAAGATAAGTATTATTATTTCCATCTTATGGGTGAGGAAACCAAGGCCCAGAAAGTTGAGATAAATCACCCAAGATCACACAGCCAGTAAACAGCTAAGTATAGATCTGATATGAGATACTTTTATTCTTGTCATCACTGAAATGTAAATGACTGAGAGTTCATAAGATTATTTATTAATACATCTGACTGTAGGAGTTCAATTGAACAAGTTGCTTGCCTTCAACTCACAAATCTGTACCGCAACTGAGTTTCCTTTCACAATGAAACAAAACAAAACCATTGAAAACCATTGCATCACCAAGAGAACTTCTGCAAAGCAGAAAGAAATCATCCAGGATAAAACGTTACTCATATAATGCCATGCATATTTGCTAACGGAAATTTGCTACTTTTACCAAAGTAAACTGCTAGGAAAAGGCACAGGAAGTTACTGCTATTTCTCCCAGGCAGTCAAAAGTTGAGTAACTTGTCAAAAAACTTGAGCAACTTCCAAAAAAGTCATAATCGCCTGCAATCATGGCTCCTCTACAAGAAGAAGTACAAAAGACACCAGCAAGAAACTTAAAAGCTAAACAACTGTTAGAGCTGATATCTCAGGGGAAAAAATTAAAACAAAAGCAAAAATTAGAAGGCAATTTTAATTAAAAACCAGATTGATATTAACTTTTAAACTGTTAGGGTAATTGCTAAAACACTAGAAATGTCCCCAAGAGTTATTTATTTAAGGGTTTTGTTCTTGAAAGTCATTACATTATTCCAATAAACACTAAAGAGGTAATTTCCTTTAAATTATTTAGGAGTAAGGGTTAGCCTTCAGCCAGGTGTTCTGTTTATGCAGATGGCAAAATAAATTATTCAGAAATAGAGACAGGTAAAGCAGATGGAAAAGCAGAGTAAACCCAGAAAGCTGTGGGCAGCTGCTTACCAGGCCCCAGTAAAACATCCAATTCTACATCATGGTCCAAGTTACCCAGTCAAGAAGAGTTCTAATACATAAACTGTTGTCTACTTCTCAAAAACACCTTTGGGACCCTGCACTCACTACAGTGATACTGAATGTAAACTATGTCATCTAGAATTCTTTCATGGGAACAAACGTCTTAACCTAAACCATGAAATATCTCTGAAGGTAGTTTTCCTACTAAATCCAAAAATTACTTGTATTTCCAAAGAACCTGAGCCTCTTTAAAAAGTGATTCTTATGTTTTATGCAATAAGAACTATTTTAGGCTTCTTCCTGGCACCTTCCAAAATTGATGGAGGTGCCTGGAAAGACCCCCTGGAACTGCAAAGGTCTGTCTCGTACTTCACTGATCCACTGGTTCAATCCCTATGGGTAAGGGTGTCAGAAAGACCTAGGTTTTGGTAAATTCTGCACAAGGAAAGTGCCTGTCATCAGACAACGTGGTGACCTCCTCAACAAATTCTAGAAAGTAACCTGCTTACAGAAATGGACCATTAATGAAAAGAAAAGTGCTCAAGCTCTATACATAACTGCCTTGGCTCCACTCATTTAATAAAGCAAAAAAAAAAAAAAAAAAAAAAATTAAAGACTATCCACTTAAGGGAGGAGGTCAATGCAGCAGAGGAATTACAGGGATGGGAGGAAGGAATGCTAAAGGAAAGAATGGCGGCATTCCCTAGAGGGAAGCACACAAGCCTGCGTGCCAGGAGATCTGGCTCAATTTGACCTTCAGACCAGAGCGTGCTAACCTCTCTCAGCTTGTGCCTTTATTGCTCGAATGAGGTCAGACCATCACTGAGATCCCCTAAATTCTTGTACTCTACAAGTCTAAATGAACTTTAAAAGGAAAAAATATATATAAGTGAAAGCAAATGAAACCCAAAGCCATACAGCCATTAATAAAAGCACATTAAAAAGCATCTTGTCTCCATCCTTGTGCTTACTTTTCATTTTTAATCTGATCAGTAGAATTTAGAGTGATTACTTTGGAGAGCACCGTTTTGGAGAACAGAAGAGGAAAGTTATGATTAGAAGTTATGAGCAGAAGAGGCAAGTAAGCTAAAGATTCAATCTTCTGAATGGTTTCCGTGATTTGAATGTTTGGTTCTGTGAAAGCTAACTATCCAAATAATTGACTGAGTTTTTCACTTTATACTAAAACCTTTTGGTATTATGTAGACACTGCCTCAAAAATTTTATTTGGACCAGTTGTCGAAACTCACGTCTAATAGTCACTGAAACATTGCAAAGGTTGAATATTAAAGATGCTATCTTTTTTATCTTTTGAAGATGTTCTATTTATTGACATTGTCATTTTTGTCTAAACATCATCCAAACAATTACTATTCCTTAACCCGGGCCCTTGACCTAACACTATCCAAATTGAATTTGCCTAACTTTATTCACTCAAAAATTAGTTTATTTTTCCCTGGTGGCCAGCATCATGACAGGGCTATCAAGGCTCTGGAGGAACTCATGGTCCAATAGGAGAACCAAATACATAGGCAAGTTATTACAACTCAGTGATGAATATTGTGCTGGCTTCTTAATGTTGGCCTTAGCCTTGTTTCACTTACACTGCCCTTTAGCTAATATTCCTTCTTTAAATGAACTCGTTATTACAACCTAAGATATTTATGTCAATATACATTTTATGTCATATCTACATATGAAAAATTAGCGATACCTAACTTATGAAAAATAAATATATAACCACTGAAGTAGATACATTTTTTGGTGAACTACCTAAACAACCCCTTGCATACCGTGGGTGGAATGCATAGCATAGAAGTGGTGGTTTTATTGGTCGTGCTAACGATCCTGACTTAAAGAATTTGTTCTTTCTTTCATTTAATGAGTATGGATTGAGTACCTATTATGTGCCAGGAATAGTCTCTGATAGTAATGACAATCTACTTGGTGGCTTTAAATAGTCAGTGACAGAAACAGTTTTGCACTTTAGAGGTTTAATTTTTAATTTAGTTTGGAAGATTAATAGCAAGGGCATTGAGACTAGGAGATTAGAGGTTAAGACCCAGATGATGACAGTAATAGTTGGCATAGAGATGGAGAGAATCACTTCAGTGTATGTGTAGGAGGCCAAAGCAACAGGACTTAGGAGTTATTTGGTTGTGGAAAATAAAGGAGAGGAAGGAGTCAAGGATGATCGCCAGGTTTCTGTCCTGGGTGACTGAGAACAGTTAGGTATCACATTCCTGGATTCATCTGGTACCTAACATGTTTAGTGGATCATTAAAGTTCCTTATCTCCACCTTAGAGATTTACTGATGAGATATCATGGTATTAGTTTCACTGTGCATTACTATAAGGCTAAGTTTACCAAAATAACTGTATGCATATTGGTGCGCCGAGGCAGAGAGATAAATTGAACCAATTAACTTTAGGCCTGAATTAGACCCCAAGCTGCATTTTGCCTTTCTGAAAAATTGAATTCACTCAAAGACTTTGTACAGAGGCAGTCTAAGATGTCCTTCGGTCTCAAGTCTAAGTTCATTTGACTGGGTAAAAGAAAATAAAAATCCAAGATTCTGAAGAAATAACGTGGTCCTTGACTTCTCATTCCCCTTTAAAACACACACGCGCGCGCGCGCGCACACACACACACACAAGAATTGTTGCAAATGATGAGGAACAGATGGCAAAATTGTCCAAACACCAGATAACGTCACTGCAAGCATGTCCCCTCCTTCAGGTGTGGTCTCCACTTCTGCCGCCTCAGTCAATAATGGATGTTCCTGATGAAGCAAGCAAAGGTATAAAGATACCTAATTATTCCTCAGAACAGAGATGTCAGTCAGTACAGTGAGAACAGCCACGCTGACCTTCTGTCAACAGGAGGAGGATTCTGTTACAGTCGCTCTTTGCTGCATGATCCGGCAAGTTATTATTTAGCCTTTCTTTACAGTAAAAACCAACAAGTCAAACACATAAGCACTTCCAGTAAACTGACCTATAAATTACGGGACCCCCCCCCCACACACACACACACACTTTTAAGGTAATTACTTTCTTCATTACAAAACCATCATCTAATCTTCTAGGCAACATATACTGAAAGTTGGAGATTTATTGATACAGATTATAGAGCAGACTGGAGAGCCCAAAACCCCAAAACACAAAGACTGTTGAAATCTTTAGGATCTTGGATTCTTAAAAATACTTTTTCTGTAGAGGTGAGATCCAGAAAGTATGAATGACAAGCATAACTAGAAAATGGCAAGAAGTGGGAGGAAAACACAGACAGGCTGATTTCTAATCCATTCCAAAACTGACCAGGAGGAGCAGTGGTCCTGAACGGCTCACAGATCTGCATCCAGCTTTTAGCAATTACATTCAAACATATCTACTCTTCAGGAAGACGGGAGCCCATACCCCAGCCCCAGGCAGTCATTTTCACATGTGGCTCTAATCGCATTGTTGAGAAAACAGCTCAAAGTGCCAAAGACATTGATGCAAGGTCCAAAGCATCATCTTTATATAGAAAGCACAATGTATTCTATTTTTTAAAATATATCTATTAATTTCTACAGCGAGTTCTTAGAATTTCACTGTAACAAAATAGACACTTCACCATTAATGAAAGAGTGATTTTCAAGCAAATCTTTGATCCAGGAAAATCATTCTGGTTCTATGAAAGAGCTAGTGTGCATACGTTTACAAAAATGAAGCTAACATTTAAAAACTTCTTCACAGAATCTCACTTGAGAAAGGGTGGCTCATAATGGCTAATCAAAAATTTTTTTTCCTCTCAGAATTGCTTTTTAAAGAAAGCTAAACACAGATCCCACCAACTTTTTAGTGCTGACATTCAGAAGCTTTTCTTCAGCAGGAGTCTTGGGAGCTCTATCTTTACAGTGCCTGGAGCTGAGGAGCGGGCGTTGGGAAATGAAGCCTTATTCAGATATCTCTATGAGCAAGAAGAGAAATACCCTCAACTGATTTCTTTTTAATCCTTGAAAAAAAAGTATAGTATATAGAGTATAACCATATCACATTTAATATCACAGTCCTTGTGACATTCCTTGATCAGGCTAGACAACTACAAAGCTATGGTGGATTGTGTCAGTCTGTCCTGTTTGATGAAAGTATAAGAGCCTACTATGTGCTACTCAGTACGAAGAGAATGAGTGGAACATGAAAGGAAAAGATACACACATAACAGGAACACCAACTCCCAAAGACTTTATAATGCAGTGGAAAAAGACAGATGTTAAAAAAAAAAAAAAAAAAAAAAAAGCAATAAAGGGGAGGAGGGCACCTGGGTGGTTCAGTTGATTAAGCAGTTTAACTCTTGATTTTGGCTCAGGTCCTGATCTCCAGGCAGTGAGATGGAGCCCTGTGTTGGGCTCTGCACTGGGCGTGGAGCCTGCTTAAGATTCTCTTTATTTTTCTGCCCCTTCCCTGTTCGCTCTCTCTCTCTATCTCTCTCAAAAAAAAAAAAAAAAAAGAAGAGATGCTGAACATTTGAATGAAGATATTTACATTCTGTCCTGGAATTATGTTAATGAGTCCTATCTCAGTCTGGAGTAAAGGAGGAAGGGTTTTTAAATCCTCTCTATGTGCATTATTTCATTTGTTCAATCATTTAATCATTTAGCAAATATTTCTCGAGAATCAACTGCAAGAACAAAACAAAATCTCTGGCCCAACAAAGCTTTATTCTAATGAAAGCTGACAGACAATAGGAAAGAGAGGAAAGAGAGAAAAAGAAAGAAAGAGAAAGAAAGAAAGAAAGAAAGAAAGAAAGAAAGAAAGAAAGAAAGAAAGAGGGGAGGGAGGAAGGAAGGAGAGAAGGAAGGAAAGAAGAAAGGAAGAAAGAAAGAGGGTTTTCCAATTGGTCATAGTACTATGGGGAAAAGTTAATAAGGTAAATAGAATAGGGCCTACAAGGGGGCATAGGTGATAAAGACTGAGGATGCTTCTGTATAAAGGGTGGATTTATACAGTGAAAATCTTGCTGAGACCTGAGCTGAAAAGAGAATGTATTGAAGGAGCGAGATGAGTGGAGATCTAGGAAATGGAAACGGTGTTTGAGTCAGCAGCTGTAAAGGCCCAGACACACACCAGGGAGGCCTGTGTGGCTGGAGCAGAGTGAGCAGAGAGCAGAGTGATAGGAGATGATATGGAAGAAGTGCCTGCAGGGTGTAGATGCAGGTTTAGAACATCTTCACTAGCGAGAGTCACTAACTTAGTATCAAGTCATATATTTATATGAATCTCCATTATGTCAGGAGGAAAATCGTCAGTGATAAAATCACAGAATATGATTGGAAGGGTTTCAAAGGAAAAGTACATTAAAATTAATATTTTAGTCCCTGACAATCTAGTCACACCACATAGAGGAGTGGGCCAAGGAACATGATTAATAAAAATCCAAAGAAAAAGGCGAATAAAATGTAATGCCAATTTTCAAGAAATTCACACTCCAGTAGATTTCTTTAATCCCCACAACAACCTAATAAATTAAGTATTATTTCCCTCAATTTATAGTCGAAGAACTGATGTAAGTAATGTGCTCTAAACTGCATACATGGTGGACAAGCCTGAATTTAGTGCCAAATCTTTTATCTCTACACTTTGTGCATTTTTATTCTAAAAAATGCTGCCTGTTTAAAGATATCGCCTTTTCTCTTGGCCCTACTTTTGTAAAAACTTGATTTAGGCCAACTCCATTTGAAAGAAAGACATACAAAATAGAACTAGATAACTAACAGGCTGCTTCTTTATAGAAGAAAGAAAACTGAAGGTAGAATATTTTTAATTGTGTCTAGAAGGTCAAAAGTATTTACAGTTTGATATTGTGAAAAAAAACCTCCCTGTATTTTATTCAAAAGTAACCATAATTTGTTTTCAAGAAGTCCATTTGATTGTGATATATATATATATACACATATATATATACACATATAGACGTATGTATATACATATAGATGTATATACATATAGACATATATATATATATATACACATATATATATACAAGAGAACTCAAATTGTCTAGCAATTTTCATTTGTACAGAATAATCTTTTTCTTTTTTTAATCTCTTTTTTCAAAAGTTAAAAAACAACCCCCTAAAACCTAGCAGAATCCCAGTAATTCTCATTAGTTTTTTTAAATCCCTAAGAACTTTATTCAATGTAAAGAAAAATGTTCAATAATTCTTTTCTAATATATTGTGCTGTCCCACAGAGGAGGTGTTTAGAAGGTTTCAGAGGGAAAGCAAGTACATTAAAATTAATAATGGAGGTAGATCTTAATGAATTAAACTTTTGTAATGAATATCATTGCAAGGCTAACACGTACTGAAGGTTAAAATTCACCTTCTATGTGAATCTCCTTCTTGCATTCTGATGGGGCAGGTTGCCCCAGAGAGAGGATTGTGAAAGAAAGAAAACAAAACAAAACAACAACTAAAAAAAAAACAAAAAACAAAAAACCCTTGGAGGTGTCCATTCACAACGAATCTGTTAGTAGTTCCTTCCTTGAAGAGTTGAAATTTGCCCTGCAGTTAAAAGATGTTCCTGTCTTCTTTATCATCCTTTGTAATCAGATAAGTAAGGAAGATCACAAGTGTCACGTCCCAGCCCTGGGGCAGTATCAGACTGAGCAAAAAGCTGCTTTCTTTGCTCTAGCTTGCTAGATGCATTTTCACATCATGAGATTCTTTACTGCTTGAAAAATTAACACTGGTGAATCCCCTTAATTGGCCCTGACTGGTTGAACTTGGGAAAGGTGCCAATTATACAATCTTACTGATTTCCAGGGTTTACAAAGTACACATTGTCTGAGAGACAGTCACATTTTATTTTCTGATTTACTTTTAAAGACGTATACCACTAAGCAGTAAAACATTCTCCGAGTATTGTAATTAAGGGATGTTTGATTCATTAAGCTGTTATGATTCAGAATGAAAAAATCTGAAGGACACGGTAAGCAGGAATGGGAAGTATAGAAGGAATACTGTCTAGGAAGGAGAAAAACCTCAATTCTGGTTATCTTATTATAAAATTGGTGATGGTGGTAATGATACTGAACAATAATCTATAAGAGATCCTCCAGATCTAACATTCCAAAAGATGTGCTAGCCTCTGGTGGACTTCCTGTTCAGATGTCCGAGTCAGCCATTCATCAATGGCTTTCTCATTAAGCAATGTTGAACTGTTTTTACTGAATCCCTGTTTTAGAGTTTCAGGGGAATATTCCAGTTAAGCGGCAGTGCCATTTATCATAGACAGATGTCATTATCTATCTAGAGATTTTCCTTTCGTTCAAATGATTTCCCAAGATGGGCATGTGCTTCCCCCTAACTTTGAGGAAGGGAATATATAAGAATAATATTTTATTATTTTAATGTTTTCTTTTCAATATTTTAATATTAAATTAATATCACTTAATGTACATTAACTTAATGTAATGTAATTAGTTTAATTAGTTTAATGTAAATTGAGACATGTTTATATCTCTGTAACCTTTTTTTAAACCATGTTATTATTTCAACAATTCAATTTTAGTATGCATTTGGCTGCAACTTCTCCCGATAGGACAAAGTGTTCAGTGTCCTATTCTCTCATATTTCTTACAAATTAACCTTACTGGAATAAACTTGTACAACGACAAGGAAGGTTTACATCTGGCAATACTCCTTGAAACCACAGCGGTCTCGAACAAGCTTTCAACCCCCCCTTGACTTCACAATGTACCAGTACAATGAAGTCAACCATGCAATCCCAGGGAACTGTCAGATTTTTGCTGTTTTCTTTTAATCGACTTAGAATTGTTTGTATGTTCTAAATGGATAGGTGCTTTTTTTTCTATTCTTCATAGTTTCTCTTATTATTGTTTTGTGCTCAGAAAACATGGTCTGTATGATTTTTGGTTTCTGCAATTAGTTGAGATTGTCTTTATAGACCAATAATACATGGTTAATTTTCTGTACTATATGTGTTTGACAAGACAGGGTATTCATTGTTTTTTGGATACAAAGTTAAGCATTAAACATGCTAATAGTGTTATTTAAAACTCTAGATCCTTTCTTGTTTTTGTCTAATTGTTCTGTTATTTCCTAGGGAGCTGTCTCCCACTGTGATTGCAGACTGATCATTTTTCCTTTGTACTTTTAAATGTTTTTTATTTATATACTTTAATGTTGTTAGATACATAATGTTCATGACTGTTATGTATTATGGATTTTTCCTTTTCTCAATATGAAATACTCTTCTTTGTCCCTTTTCATCCTTTTTTCTGGGACTCCATTTTGTCTTATGTTAATGTAACAATACTTAAACTTTATCCCAGTTAGTATTAACCTGGTATGTATGTCTTGTCCTTGATTTTAATTTATCTCAGTAATTTATTTTAGATATCTCTAGTACAAATACTACCAAAAATTTGCTACTACTAGAAATTTATTGTGGTTACTTGTATCACTTGGACTTCTTCCCCTCATAATTAAATTTTCTGTTTGCTTTCTTATGGATTGTATTTATCTTCATAGTCTCCTTTTGTTCTTTTTTTTTTTTAATTTTCTTTTAATGTTTATTTATTTTTTGAGACAGAGAGAGACAGAGCATGAACGAGGGAGGGGCAGAGAGAGTGGGAGACACAGAATCGGAAGCAGGCTCCAGGCTCTGAGCCATCAGCCCAGAGCCCGACGGAGGGCTCAAACTCACTCGACCGCGAGATCGTGACCTGAGTTGAAGTCGGAGGCGTAACCGACTGAGCCACCCAGATGCCCCTCCTTTTGTTCTATTGATTAAAGGTGGAGTACATTATTGTATTAATGTGGGAGCAGCAAGATTTGTTTTATTGAGATTTCTATATAGTTTGAAGGTTATACATTCTGTTTCAATTTTTTCAGTTTTTACGCTTATATTTCCAACACATATATACTAAACTAATAAGATCCCCTCTTTGCCCAGTTAGCATATGAAATCCCTTAGCATATGTCAATGATGCTATTCAACTAATCTATTGATTTTTTTTTTTCAACATTTTTTATTTATTTTTGGGACAGAGAGAGACAGAGCATGAACGGGGGAGGGGCAGAGAGAGAGGGAGACACAGAATCAGAAACAGGCTCCAGGCTCCGAGCCATCAGCCCAGAGACTGACGCGGGGCTCGAACTCACGGACCGCGAGATCGTGACCTGGCTGAAGTCGGACGCCTAACCGACTGCGCCACCCAGGCGCCCCTCTATTGATTTTTTTATTGCAACATCATTTGAAAACTACTTCATTTTTTGAATTGGTGATATATATGCATATAAAAAAATGCAAAAAGTACGCAGAGGAATGTAGTCAAATATAAGTCTTTCTTACATCTCTGCCCCCTGGCCTTTCCAGTTCTCTTTCAGTTCTTCCTCCTGGTACTAATTTCTTGTGTATCTTCCCAGAGATAGTGTGTACATATGCAGCCTTGGAGTCAGGCTTTTAAACACACACTCATGGGGCGCCATGGTGGCTCAGTCGGTTGAGCTCCTGACTTCAGCTCAGGTCATGATCTCATGGTTCATGAGTTTGAGGTCCATATTGGGCTCCGTGCTGACAGCTCAGAGCCTGGAGCCTGCTTCAGACTCTGTGTCTCCCCCTCTCTCTGAACCTCCCTGGCTCACACTCTGTCTCTCTCTGTCTCTGTCTCTGTCTCTGTCTCTCTCGCTCAAAAATTAATAAACACTAAAAAAAATTTAAAAAAAATAAACACACACACACACAGCAGTATCATATTCCACACATGTTTTGCTTTTGTGTTTTGTTCATTTTGCTTTTGTTTTTACTTAGCAATATATTTTGGACATCAATATAAATACATATGGGGGCGCCTGGGTGGTTCAGTCAGTTAAGCGCCAGATTTCCACTCAGGTCATGATCTCCCAGTTCGTGGGTTCAGGCCCCAGGTTGGGCTCTGTGCTGACAGCCTGGAGCCTGCTTTGAATCTGTGTCTCCCACTCTCTCTGCCCCTCCCCTTGCTCTCTCTCTCAAAAATAAAAATAAACATTTAAAAAATATGAATACATATGGAACCATTTCTTTTTTTGATTGTTTGATTTTTGTGCTTTTCTCTAAAGAATTTTTTTACAGATAATACATTTATTGAAGAAGCAATACATTCACACAGTTCAATTTTTTAAAAATTAAGACATACGGTAAAAACCCTGTAGCTCTTATTCCCCTCTTTTCCTGGTTTTGAGCCCCAAATGAAAACCACTATTTTCATTTTCTTGCAATGTTCCAGAGTTTTTCCACACAAGTACAACACAAATGTATATATTTTCATCCTCCTTATTCACAAAAGATCGCAGAATATACACTTGCCTTTTTACTTCACATTGTTATCTGAAAAGAACTCTCAGTACCTTACCTATAGAGTTTCTATATTTATTTTGACATTCATTTGAATGTACCATATTTTATTTAATGAATCTGCTATTAAGGGACATTTAGTTTATTTCTCACTGTTTGCAATTGTAAGAAATGTTTCAATAATTAGCCTTTTCATATATTATTTCATTCACTTTGCAAGTGTGTCTGTGCAAGAACATCACTTATACGCATGAATATTTGTAGGATAAATTCTTAAATGTAAAATTGTGAAATCTTTTTAATGCATGGGTTTCCCTTGTATGGATGCACTGTAATTTATTTAACCAGTTTCCCACAGATAGATATTTTGGTTGTTCCCACATTTGTGCTAATCCAACAAAAGACTGCAATTAATATTTTTGTATACACACAATTAAAATTTCATGTGTGTGCATGAATATCTAACTTTCTGGGAGTTCATTTGCTAGATCAAGTGCATTTGCTGGATTATAACTTGATTTGTATTGCCTAACTGCTCCAACTGGTCTTCATATAGATTATGCTGACAGTACTCTCACCAGCAACATATGGGAGCTTATCTTCTCACAATTTCACCATATCGTGTTATCAAAGCAATTAAACTTTATTAATCTTATAGGTGAGATATATTATCTAATTGTACTTTTCGTTTGCATTTCTCTTACCATAAGTGAAGCAGAGCATATTGTCAAATATTTAAGAATCCTTTACATCCCCTTATCCTTGCCAATTTTCCTATTGTGTTTTTGTTTTTTACTTGATTTAAAAAAACTCTTCACATATTGACAATATTACTCTTTTGTGACAAACATTTGATTTCTAAAATCTCTACTTGTTTATTTTTTATTGATACAATAATCTCTTAGAATTCACAGGTATTAATTGTACTTATTTTTAAATTCTTCTTCTGGTTGTCCTATTATTCCAAGAATGTGGGATGATCTTTGATAATCCCTGTACACCTGCTTGCTGTGTTTTCTCTAAGCCATCAGTGATTGCAGGAGAAAGATAAGATATACTGCCCACAGCCTACTGGTGTCTTGTTTTCCATGTGTGGAGGCCCGTAGCACTGTTGGGGCTTGAGGAGCCCCTGCCTGTGGCAATCCACTGCCTTCCAGTCCCCAGAGCCTTCTCACGTTAGCCCCTGGGCCAGCTCAGCTGCTGCCTCTAATTCTTCTTACAAGCTGGACACCATGCTCCCACAAGTGGGAGAGAGAAGAGGGAGGGTCTACCCTGCAGCAATAGGGAGAGCTGCCGGTCACACACTGGGATGTGTGCCTAGGGACCCTTCCTTCCTGTAACCTCTAACTGAGCTTAGTCTTCGCCAGAATTGTTCCCCCCAGGGTATAAGTACTCTTCTGTGTGTGTGTTTGAGCCACGTTTTCTCAAGGTTATTTCTCCCATGATCTGATCCTCTGTAATTGGTTTTTTGTTGGTGGTTGGTTGGTTAGTTGGTTTTAACACTTGGGAATTCCTCAAGATTTCTAGTCTGCTATTAGTACTCTGAATTCTCAGGACAGCTACTGATTTTTCATTAAAAAATATTGTTTCTGTCATCTTATGGCATTTGGGCTTAGAATACTATCTTGATCTAATCTCCCTAAATTACTTTGAAGACCCAAAAGGTAGGAACAGTTACATACATTTTCTTTTTTTTTTTTTAATTTTTATTTAAAAAAACATTTTTGAATGTTTATTTTTGAGAGAGAGAGACAGAAAGAGTGCAAGTGGGGGAGGGGCAGAGAGAGAGGGAGACACAGAATCCAAAGCAGGCTCCAGGCTTTTAGCTGTCAGCACAGAGCCTGACCTGGGGCTCCAACCAAGTGATCATAACCTGAGCCAAAGTCAGTCGCTCAACCAACTGAGCCACCCACGTGCCCCAGTACCTCCTTTTCAAGTGCAGTTTTGTTCACTCTGAGTTTCTCAAGTCAACATGATAAAATATATAACTTGGTACTTGCTTAGCATGGTGTCGGGCTTGTCAGAAGAATCACTAGGTGTTTATTGCGTGATGAAAAGGCAGGAAGGAAGAAAAGAAAGAAAACAAGAAAAGAATTAAAAAAAATATTTCTATTAGGGCCAATCCAACATGTTTTTTTTTTTTTTAGTATATCACTACATGCCAGGCACTGCTAGGCACAGATGTTACAGAACTGAATAAAACTCTCTCCTTTCCCTCCTAAAACATGTGTGCGTGTAGATGAGAAAGAGAGAAAAGATTAGAAACATGCTTCCTAAAGTCCGAGAGTTAATATCCTAAGGAAAAAAACCTATTAGAAATATGTGGCAGCTAAGTCTCCAGGCTCTAGGGGAGAGCAAAGAAGGTAATTACTTCGTAATTTGAACTAATAGCGAAGGCTGTTTTCAAGGTGACTAAAGCCAGAGGTGGAGGAGAAGTGGAAGCCTAGACCACATGTTTCCTTATATGCACACAAACGGTTTTGCAGATATATCTCCAACTCTTCCATATACTCACGGTCATAAAATGAGCAACAGCTGTATACTCTTAAAAGATGGCCAAAAAGTAAAGTTCTTTGGAAGTACACATGACAGATAAACTATCACATGAAAAAAAAAATAGTTTCAAATATTAAAGTAAGTTATCTTTTGAACTTTGTTAACTTTCAAGTAAATGTGGCTTTTAGAATACAATAGGCTTGTGCTTTTATGCACTGAAGTTATGCTGGGAAAGAAGCTCAATATTAGCAAGAGAGGGGTTGTCTTCTCTGGTGGGTGCTCCACTCTGAAAACTTAACAGCTCACTTCTGCTCTCCAGAATGAATAGCCTAGAGTGAACAACCCTCACCAACTTAGCCTGATACAAAGAAGAAGGGCAGGATCCCTGCAACCAGGAGAGCGATGGGGCAGGGTGTGGAAGGCAGGCAGCAAGGAGCCCAAGGGAAGAGAGATCTCTGTGCTCCCATCTGAGGCTGACTATGATCTAAGAGGTGACACAGTGCACTAAACTCCAGGAGGATGTTTTTCAATATCCTCCAAATTTTGCCTTTTGCATACTGTGGCATGTAAGACTGCTTTTTTTTTCTGATAAATAAGCCCATCTTCCAGATACCGTGGGCCCCAGATGTGAGGTGGCATTACAGAGTTATCCAGCATGCAGCCATCTTTCTTCCGGATGGCATGAGGTGATAACAGGCACTCCAGGTAGGTGATGGTCAAGAGGAGAGGCCCTGGAGACAAATGCCCTGGGGAGTATAATCAAGTTGCTTGGCCTCTTCTTGCCTTAGCTTCCTCGGCTAAAACATGAAGGTTATGATGGTAAATTAGCTCTTATGGTTGTGGTCGGGATGAAACAAAATTGTATACATAAACTCTGGGTATAGTTCTTGCCACACAACAAATACTTGAAATTGTTATCTTTTTATCACGATTTATTTCCTCATACCACCTAGCTGCAGTACTTTCAACCAGTCATTCTTCAAGTGTGGTCCGGGGATTGCAGGAGGTTCTGAAACCCTCTCAGAGGGTCTACAAGGTCCACACAATTTTCACATAAGTATTATTTTCATAATGGTAATAAATACCTGATTTTATTTGCCTTCTTACTCTTGTCCTCTCAGGCACGGACAGTGGAGTTTCCCAGAAACTACAGAGCATGAGATACCACAGTAGATTAAATGCAGAAGCATATGAAAATCTAGCTATCTTCTGTGAAGTCAGATATTAAAGAGATTTAAAAAAATGTGGAACAGTTCAACTCTTCTCACTAAATGTCTTTGCTTTAAAAAAATATAGTACCTTTTCATAAAAATATGTTAACATGCAAAGGATTTATTTTTTTTTTAACATTTATTTATTTTTGAGACAGAGAGAGACAGAGCATGAACGGGGGAGGGTCAGAGAGAGGGAGACACAGAATCTGAAACAGGCTCCAGGCTCTGAGCTGTCAGCACAGAGCCCAACGCGGGGCTCGAACTCACAGACCGCGAGATCATGACCTGAGCCGAAGTCGGCCGCCCAACCGATTAAGCCACCCTGGCGCCCCGCAAAGGATTTATTAATATTATTTTAAGTAAATTAACACAGAGACATTTTCCTAATTTCTCAGTTTTAACTTCTAACACAATAAATATAAATATATAGAACTCCTGTAAATAAAAGCTCTTTGGATTCCTTAATAATTTTTAAGAGTGTCCTGAGAGCAAAATATTTCAGAACTGCTACCTTAACTCACATGGGTAATCATTAGGATAATTACTTTTTTCTCTATTTATGATTTTAACCTATTTTTTTTTATTTACAAAGAGAATGGGGAGATTTAGAGTATAAAAATAACCAAAGAGAAGGATTAAATATCCTATAATTAAACCATTCAGTAATAGCCATTATTAATATTTTGGCACATATCCCTCTGGTGTTTAGTCCATTCATATACCATGCACATAGAATTAAAATGGGATGATATGGTATATAGTATTTTGAAACATTTTTCTTTTACTTAAAATACATCATATCATTCATCCTTATCATTAACTGTTCTACAATAGCCTTTATGAGGATCACATTATCATTTATTTCATTAAGCTCTTATTTTTGAACATTTGTTGCTCACATTTTTTCACATTATAAACAATGTCATAGGATGTTAAGGGATATAATGAACATCATTTTATACATAGTTGATTATTTCTTAGAATATATTCCTAGAAGTAAAACCGTCATGTCAAGTGTATGCATATTTTTAAGACATTATGTTACCAGATTGCTCTTCAGAAATATGCCAGTACATATTTTAGCAGTTTATATTTGACACCCTTGTTATTAACCATTGTTTCATATCTTTGCCAGACTGCTAGCTTGAAAGTGGTATTTCATTGTTAATTTACATTTCTTCAATTACTAGTATGTTTATTTCTTCATATGTATCTTGGCTTTTTATATTTCACTTTCTGTAAAATGCCTCTTGGAATAATGAATTTCCATTGAACTGATACAGCTTCTAAATATTGCTCACTTCTCTCAAGTACCAGTTTCTATACTGGAAACATTAGCTTGTAAGATACAAGTGATTACATAGCTAATACGGTTTTTATATATTTATGAATATCAATATAATTTTTTTGGGTAAATTCAGTTGCTGCAAATTCTCCCCACTATGTTTGATCTTTATGAAAATGTGAATTTCACAGAAAGAGGCAACAATCATCCATATGATCTAGCAAGTAGAAACAGTTTAAAAAGAACTGTGTAAATTACAAAATGCTATTCAAAAGTAGGGTAGTATTATTCTTTCAATGTTTTGGTCACAACAAATTTACTTAGCCTATCTGGATAATATCCCAGCCAGGCAAAGTTCTCAAGAATGCTACTGAGAAGAGAAACCAGACTTAGGTGGCCCTGGAGAGAGATCTAAGGATGGAAATGGCAGTTCCACAGGAAAGGACAGGGTAGGATAGGATGGGATAGGATAGGGTAGGGCCACCTGAGACCCTCACAAACAATGGCATCATTAAGATACTAGATGGGCAGGCGCTGAAGCAACATAACCATCAGTTGCAAGCTGGACTGAGAGAGCATCATAATTCTGATGCCTGCCCTCTTCTCCCTTCTCTCTTTGACCCCTCCCCATCCATCTTCTGGGGCTAAAGTAAGTGACAGAAGACACTAGACAGAAGATGCTAGAAAGAGCTGAGCAGAGCATTAGCCCCCAGCTAGGGGCTTAGACCAGTGATGGACTCCAACATGAAGAGAAACCCATGCTGATTGTACAGCTTAGTCCACACAACAGGAACAGAAGTCTTCTATAGAGCCAGGGTCACATCTCACCAAGTCAACAACAGCAAGCTCCTAAATCGTCCCTGTCCCCATTAAGAAGGGCTAAGCAAGCATTTTAGACCAAGGCTGTACCTGAGCGGAGCCAGGGAAGGGATAAGCCAACTGAATACCAGCCACTTCTAAAGACTTCTAATGCCACTAATCTCATTCTGTCGCTGAAACTGCAGGCAGAATACTGCACACAGTGGGGCTTGTAAATATTTGCTGAATGAAAAAAATAAGTAAATAAATGGGTAGATAAAATTTGTAAAACCCAGGAAACTAAGTAACAAATGATCAGTATTTTCAAAAATTGCTGTTAACTCTTCAAAATAAAGATTTTTTTTAACTAAAAATAATGGCGAAAATAAAATATTTACCTCCATTTATGTCAATGGCCATTACATCTATTTAAGTTTCCTACTGGGAATCCTAAAAAACATTTAAGCCAACCTTGCCAGTTGGTACTTAGAGAGAATTAAGCACTGGATTACAAGAATGGTTTCTTCGGAAGCTTTGAAGTCTACTGTTTTAGGCTGTATGATCACAGGAATGTCTCATCCACTTCCCTTTCTCCTTTATTTTCTAATCTTTTGTTAAAGAAAAGTAGCTATAAACATGCCAACCTGTGTTGCTATAATGATTTTCTTAGTTAACACTGTAGTTAAGGTTACATACAGACTTTTACTGTAATCCCCTTCTTTACCAGTTCCCAAGGTTTTGAACACATCCCCTCAGCCTAAAGCTTTCCAGTCTTTGTTCCTCATTCAGATAAACTTTAAACTTGGCCTGCTCAGCTGCTTCTGAGAAGAGAGAAAACAAGAGGTGTAATGTTTTGCCCATGAGCGTTAGAAAGACTAACTTACAAAAGTTGACATATTCTTCACGGCAACTCGTTATTTGGGAAAGACGTCATCATTCAGGGAATTATCACAGAATCAAAAGACCAGGAGAGAAGAATCAGGTGATGTCTGAAAGCCAATTTGGCTCTTTTGACTGAACCTACTCAGATATCTTCACAATTTCAAAATGTCTGAAAAGCAGTCTATTGATAGATGGTTATCCCATATGCTAGAATTATCTACTCAGGGGACGAATACCATTAAATGTGAGCTTTTTTATGCTCTTCAGGGTAATACTAGATAGGTAATACTATTCAGTGGTTTACTTGGTATAAAAATTAATATTCGGTTCATTAATGGTTAGAAAATCAAAACTTCCTTAAGTTTTTGAATTTACCCCACAAACCTTACAAGCCTAACACATTTCAGCAAACATTTTTAAAGTCCTTAGATTAATTCGTCCATTTACAGATTTAATTAAATGCCTTAAAATATTCTTAACTATATTTATAAGTTCAATATATTCCCTTTTCCTTTAAATATATTTTCTGGCTTAATAAACTCTTCCAAAGTGTTTAATAAACCATGCAAATGTCATAAATTGAACATAAAATTTTAATTATAAACCAATTATTCAATTCCACGTGTAAAACTTGAATTATAAATCTGGGATTCACCCTAAGAAGCCAAATTCTCTTAAACAAATTGAAAATGCTTAAAATGCCAAACATGTACAGATCTCTTTATGCAAAAGTATTAATGCTATGGGTTTGAATTTTTATAAACAGTATATATTGAATTCTGTATTGAGGGGGACTTAAAAGTTGTTTATTTGCTAACAAGTAAGTCTTCCAAGCAAATTTGGAGCATAGCTCCTCAGGCACTCAAGACCCTTGACCCTTCTGTCATGTTAATGGTTCTTCTTTCCTAAGTCACTTTTCTCCATTTCCTTCTTCTTTTCGAATTTCTAGTGCTTGCTGGCCACCAACACAAAATCCAGAATTAATGCTAACTTCTTAATGAGGAGAAATTTAGCCATTCTAGGAAAGCTTCTCCTGATTGGGCTTGTCCAAGGAAGTCTTATCTTTCTCATCCCAAAAGTCCTATTCAAGCTTAGCAACTAAAATCCAAGTGGCCTCTGAGTATCTGATGTCATTACTAATGTTTGTTCCTCCTCTAGAATGCACAAATAAAGTAAGATTTTTTTTTTCTAAATAGCACTTATTTTCCTTCCAGGTTAATTAGGTGTAAAGTTTCCTCAGGACAAAGATCATAACTTTTACTCTCCTTTTAACTCCACACTTGGAATTATCTCTAACAATGTTTCTGCTGGTTTGTGTGGACCCAGAAATCATACTTGTCGCCTACATGGTGTTGTCTTTTGAGAACAGGTGTAGCAAATTAAAGATAGGTAGAGATTTTTTGCTACTCATCCTACTGAAAGCTGGGGAGTCTATTTTCCTCCCCCTGAATCTGGGCTGACAGTCATCACTCACTTGAGTAACAGAGGCATGATAGAGTAGGATAGAGATAGAGTCCTGGACCAGCTCCAGGACTAATCTTTAAAAAGACTGATAGCTTCTGCATTGCCCTCTTGGAGCTCTGAGCCACCTACTACGAAGTCTGACTTCTTTGAGGCTGCTATAAAGTGAGGAAGCTCAAGACCAGTGAAGAAATCATTTGTAGGTGCTAGCCAACAGTCACTATCACTACCACACATTTGAATCCTCTTGGACATACAGTTCAGTTAAGACTTCCGATGACTCCAGCTGGCATCTGACTGCAACTGCCTAAAAGACCCCAAGCAAGAACCATCCAGCTGAGTACAGTCAATCCACAGAAATATGAGAGATAATTATAATAAATTGTTTTTGTAAGCCACTGTATTGTGGAATGAGTTTTACTAGGCAGCAATAGATAAGTGACATAGCAGATAATCATGACTATGGTTCTAAACCTGAGCCT